>NC_063438.1:9682565-9982565 GCF_020379485.1 Brassica napus
AGTTTGTTAATGTTCCAACTATTAAGGTTTCGTTCCAGAATCTCCTCCAAATTCACAACAGCCAGTTCAACCGACCAGGCGGATACGATCGCCATCTCCATAACCTTTGCTTGCAAGAGAGTAAGGTTAGTTTAAAAGTGATCCAAAATTTTGACTCTGTCTCCAAACCTCTGGAAAAAGCTCGGCATAGTTTTGTAGTCCTCCCTGTCCATGTATCATACATATTCGATAAAATATAGATCTGATTATGTATAAATAACATAACCTAACACAAAGAAAACAGTGTAATATATAATTTATTTAATGCACTTACACTATACGCCGGCTCAAGAAACCTCCATACTCATCTTCTAGAGTTTGGGGACATCCCAGTGAAAGATTGTTACGTACGGTTCTATGCCTTTATTATTCACACATTTATTCATAAGACAATTAGAATTTGCTCATATATGTATTGTGAAGAATACAATTTGTATAACATTTTTACCATTTGCTTTTAACTCATTGATGAGGTTATTGTAGTATTTGATCCCGTTTTCGTCAATCCCTCCTATCAATCTTCCCTCTAAAGGTAAGCATATACACAATCATCACATTAGTTAAAAAATATAATAATAATATAATAGCATAATATCAATACTAACATTAATAATTATGTTCTTATCATATGCACTTACTTGGTAAGACCCTAGACCATGCTATTGAGAGCCGGTAGGCTTGAGCCTTCATTCTTTTCAGTAATTTGACATCCTCCTGTTAATCATATGAGAGTTCAAGAGTTAAATTACATTTCTGAAATGGAAAAACTACATGTATACACACATTCATCAATAATAGCTTATCACCTTGTAAAGATCATACGAATCACAAGCAAGGTCTCCAGAACTGTGATCTGGAACTTTCTCTGTACATATACAGCAAACCGAAATTTGAGCATGAACTGGACATCTATGAGTGAAATCGTCCCATCCGTTGTTTGTACACTTAATTGCCCATACATGCTATTTATTTATACGGGGGATATATTTTTTTGAATGATTTTTATTACCTGGATATCTGTGAGTGTAATAATCCCATCCGTTAAGTGCTCTATGTGCTGCACCTTCAATCTGGTACAAAATATATTATATATATAATATTATAATCATGCCGGCCGGGTTTTTATATAGATAAAATAATCTTAATAGATCGCTATATATATCTTTTAAAATGGTCAGTAACAAAGAGATATGTACCTGGTAGGCGGAAGTAGCCGCACCAAAAGTGAAGTTCTTTGGAAAACTAGTTCGGTTGAATGTAAGGGGTTGTCGCAGTTGAAGGGTTCTTTAGCCTTACAGGCCGGGGTGGCAACATTTTGGCTACTTGAAACCGCAAAGAGAATGACAAGAATGGCCAAAGAGAAGTGAGCTTTTGGAATTTCCATGGTTGAGAGCATTGTTATGGGTTGCTTTCTTTAGTTCTTAGTTGTTTTAATTTGTTTTTTGTTTATGGGTAATTTGATGATGATGACTAAATAGTGAACTTGGAAGGTTTATATAGAAAAATTTGCGTGCATGAGAATTTGCATGGGCTCTGAAGTACTCGTTACGTACGAATATTTGCAACGATTTTAATCTTACATGTTCTCCACCTCACGACTTGCTGTCTCTTTTTGAAGTAAAATTCACATAATATTAACGTAACAAATTTCCCCAGATTTTATATACTGTTATCTAAGCAAGGATTGAGTTGTTAATACAAGAAAGTTGATTCATTACGAATAAACAAATAACCATGTTGAGTTTTACGGCATCATATTCCTCTTGCTTAAATATGTATTGTCAATACGTATATAGCTTCACACACTATAAATACCCTCACATGTCTGAATGAGAATATATATGCTAATAAATGCTCATTCATTAATTCATACAATTTATTAATTTCATCTGACGGTTATATAATTAAATTAGGCCTATTAGACAATCCTTAAAACTCATCAATCAACTGAACAATTACTTGTTCACCCGCTGTTTATTTACTTCTTTAAAACTATTCAATCTAGCTTATCTAGATAACTAGATAGATCTATTGCGTGCCTTAGCTTCCCGTGAATTTTATCTCTAAATACTACAATTGAACCTCTTATTTGAGAGAGTACAAATCACATGTAGGATAATTTGAGTGATATCACTTTGATAGTAACATATTCTATGAATCATTGATGTTTGCCACCTAAATCTTACTTTTGAAAAAAATCTACTCGGACTACCACGAAACAATCCCACGGAACGAGATAAATTTCTGATTAACATTGGTCGCGATAAATTAACCTCGTCAAGGCTCTTGTACAGCCGAACTCGACAACCTCATAAATATTGCTCGACAACATTTCACGAAACAGCCTTCGTAAAATTAAACTCGGCGACATTTACGAAACATATTTTGTTGAATTAACTCGATACATTTTGCGAAACAACTTTCGTAATACTAAACTCAACGACATTTTACAAACAGCTTTTGTAGAATTAAACTCGACGACATTTCACGAAATAACCTTCGTAAAATTAACTCGACAACATTTTACGAAATAGCTTTTGTAAAGTTAAAACTCGATAAAACTTTGCAGAATTCGTAAGATTCAAAAGTTGACAATATTTTACGAAACATCATTCGTAAAGACAAACAAGAACATTCAAAAGACTCTCAGAGAAGGAAAGAGATGGAGCGAGAGCTGGAAGGTAAACTCCACCTATCAGCCTTTGTAAACGGTCTCACCCGTCCTCTCTCTTTTGCTTCATCGACCGTGACCTCTGACAAAAGATTCAAAGTCCAACGAGTCTCCTGATCGCGCAACGAATCTTCCTAATCACCCTTGGCATCTCCTGTTCACCTTGGCTACCTGTAAACGCCAAAAAGACTTTCGACAAGATGCCTATTCCTTTTCGTAAAGCCAATGATACGAATACCCAGATCTAAAAAATACGGATCGCTGAACCAAAACTGCAACACAGGCTTCAGCCTAAACGCAGCCAGGAAAGTAAAGAAATCCAGGAAGAATCGATATCCTTACAATCCGTAAGTGGTGGACAGACACGAGAAGAGGAATGTATAATGAGTAAGCCAAACGGAGAAGAGGCAAATCCAAATCTTTGAGAAAGCGAAGGTATGTACGACTTGGAATTTCCCAAAATCAGACTTGGAAACAAATAATACCAATAAACTTACTAAGTTTCGTTTATATGTCGCATTAGGTTAATTTCATATTTATAATTATAACACGTATGATATCTTTGGTACATATTTCCATATTTAAATAAGTAAAGGTACGATTAGAACATAATTCTAAGAATATATCTTCATAAAGAATTATATATTATATTCTATAAATATTCTGCTTGAGACAGTTTTTAAAATAATATTTTTATAGAATATGCAACTTAATGTTTAATATATGTTAATTTTATTTTAAATAGCTAATTTATAGTTTGTTATAATGAAACAATATTATATTGACTGTATTTACATGATTTTTATCTTTATCAAAATATGAATCTGTAGCTATAAGAAAAACAAAATTATCTATATCCTGAAGTTTCTTCTTCAAATATTCTGAATCTATAGATATGTTTTTGTTAGAATCCTAATTTTAATAAGTAATATATTATATTTATATAAAATTAAATAAACATACAAATGTCAAATGTCTTGAAAATGTTTACGGGATCTCTGATATTATATTTTAAAATATCTTAAAATTAATCTTATATTGTTGATTAATTGTGTAGATAACTAAACTATACCTAATAGTTATATATTTTTTGATGAAAAGAAATTATTAAAATCCAAAAATAATTTTTATTATATCCAAGTAATATAATAAAATCTTTTCAGATTTACTATTTTCTAAATTTGACATAAATGCTAAATATATCACAATCATATATGGTTTTTCTTTTAATTTTTATTTTTCCATAACTATAAGAAGCATGTGTTATATGACTAATAAAATGTAATAAAATTTAATTATATTCTTTCATTATTAACCAATAAAAGTTCTCTATCGATTTGTTACTAACCAATTCAATTTATCAGATTTTATATAATTTTAAATACATGCAAATTTACTTATCACAAATAATATTTAAATAATGTCATTCCGTGATATCCCGGAAAGTCATCTTTTATATATATATATATATATATAATATATATATATATATCGTGTGTGAAGCTATATATACCTGCACATGTCTGAAACTCTGAAATGAGAACATATATATGTTAATTAATTAATGAGAACATGCCCAATTTGGTTATAATAATTTTTGGTTAACGGTTTTCGTTCGAAACACATTCTCTCTTTTAGCTTATTTTTCAATTTACTCATCTGTACAGATATATGGTTCCCTAGCTAAGGACATCTCCAAAAGACACTCTATAACTTCAAAAAAGAAGTTTTTGATCTCCAAAAGGAACTTCAAAACTACAAATTGAAGTTTTGAGGATTGAAACTCTATATATGAAGTTTCACTACTCAAAACTTCAAATTTGAAGTTTCATATTTTATTTGGATTTTGGTCCCTACAATACACATCACATTTATCATTCATAAATATTTTCTTGTTTATTGTTTTAAATCCTTAAAAAATTATATCTCATAAATATTTTAAATTTTGTTTAAAGAAATTAAGTTTTACACATAAAATCAAATAAAAACTTTAAAATATGATTTAAAATATTTTAAACTTGATTTAGACACATAATATACAAAAAAAACATACAAAAAAAACTTTTAAAATTACATGAAGCTATAACTATTACACAAATTTAAATTTACAATAACACTAATAGTCAGGTAAGTTTGATTCGAAACTTTCAAATTTTCAAATATTGTCCAATTCTTTTGTAACTAAGATGGTTGTTATGTTGTTGTTGCTTTTGATGTTTTGTTTTGTACAATTCTCTCTTTTTCATATCAAATATATTCACGATTAATAATATCATCGATAAAATTAGTATTTTAGCAATTATTTATGTTTTTCTTTTACATTCTTGTTCTAATCTAATGTATTTACAAATATTAATACCACATGGTTTCAATAACTTTTTAACTCTTAATCTACAAAGTAAAATGAAGAGAGCTATTTTTACTTCAAAATGGACTAGTAGATCATATATGCATTACGAAAGTCATTTTATGGAATAGTATGTTATTTTGTTTGAAGTTTAATATTAACTAAGGTATTTATATTTAAAATTTTATATTTAATATAATATTTATTAATTAATATTGTTGTAATGTTTTTATATATGTGCTAGTTATTTATAAAATTTATATGAATTCAAATTAGTTATGACAAATATAAGGACCATATTATGTGTTCAAATAAAAAAAAATAAGGACCATATTTATAAATACAAATAGTTTTGAAGTTGAGTTTGAAGTTTTGCTTTTGGAGAAACAATTTTAAACTTCAAATATAGTTTTGGAAACTTTAAAATAAAGTTTTTTTTTGGAGATGCTTTAAGCAAATTAAGACTTGTTTCATTCTAAGTTTAAACACATTCAATATGATATCAAGATCTTGGCAAAAACAAAATTAGGGCTTACTGAAAAAATGACTCAAAATTCAAAGTCAAACACAAACTAACCCATGATTTTATTACTTTTGGGCTCGAACTCGCGCATTCCAACACAACTAAAAGCATTTTAACCACCAGATTAAATAAGTTTCTTGTTATTATTATTTTTATGAGTAAGAACAATTTTGAGAAATTATATACACTAGAAATTAAGTATGAAAAAATGTATGTTTATTGATTAAGTGAGAAGATACAAGAGCATTGAGACAATATGTTTGCTATCAAAGAATTCGGATCCCCCCCCCCCCTTCTTTGTTCTTGGTTCTTCTTCTATAGATAGACAGAGGTGGATCGTAAGGATACTATGATCTCTGACGAGTATCAGGGTGCTTTTATGATTGTCTTTAATATCTTGTCCTATGTTATGTTCAGGACTGAATACGACAGCTCGGCATGGATCATCTTCCTAGCTCGGTATAAGCCATGATAATCTTCGTAGGCCGAATATCTTCTCTTGTGCCTTAGAGACATTAGACCGGATTCTTGGATAGGGTCTGGAATGGGCTGAGACTCGCCTCTGACAATAGCCAAATGATTGTTTTTTAAATTAACTAGTATTTTATCAAGTAAATAAGTAGGTAACAACGTGGATAGAGAAGAGATACAAAATAGAGAAATTCTTAGGTTTATCTGACCAATGATATCTTGCCAACTCATCTTCAGTATTTAGAAAATAAAAGGTTAAAAATTAGAAATATATTTATCTACAGAAAAAAAGGAAAAAAATAAACTAACGCCGCCGACTTCTTCTTCATCAAAAAGATACGAAGAAATATTGAGTTTTAGCTTTTAGGATTTCTTAAGCACTATATGGCTAACCTTGAGAAGAAGAAAGACAAGGAAAAGGTAAGTTTTCAGTTTGATGTTCTGGCTTGTTTCCTCCCTGGTTGCTCATACTAAGTTTTGTGTTTCTCAAAATTCATCTCTTTTAAGAGTTTTTGTTTTGTTTGGCTTCTGTGTTATTCAAGAAAAAATTGTTATCTACACTAGAGAGCCACTACTTTAGAGACAGGCTCTAGTGAATTCAACAAGATGGGATATAGTCAAATTAACTTTTGTCATGTTGATGAATTAGGTCAAAGCAAAGATTATGCGGTGAACATGCGATGTTAGAATACTGGACAGTGACTGCTATGATGATTTTTTTTCTTTTGTCACGTTGTTTATATGAACACTTATAATATAATTATATACCTAGTGACTTCAACAAGACGAGGTGTTGAGGACATAATACTAACTGTTTTTTAGTTTAGCTGCATTGACATGCAAAGAATAATCTGTTATTATTGAGAACCTGACTCTTTTTTTTTTAAACTAAAACAGCATCCAGCGAAGAAGAGGACGATGTTTCAGTCAGTGAAGACGACATTTCACTAAGTGAATTTGAGGAAGAATACGAAATAGCCACCAAAGAGGTTCAACTTAAAACAGAAGATGCTGATGCTTTAGAAGCAAACAATGAGAAGAAAGATGAACTTTGATGAACTTTGTATTGGAATGGAGTTTCTCCACTTCACATACCCGTTTTCTGGCAGAGACTGCACAAAGATGTTTTGGACAAGCATGTTTAGAGTATTTCTACTTAATTTTTTTTATAAAGATTGTTTACCCCAATACCCAGCACAAATATTTCATTTACTTCGTTACTACGTACCTCATCTTGTAGAGTTTTGAGTGATCAATGCAACATATTTTTAGTCTTCAGTTTATGGCAAACCATTTGTTTAGACCTTGAGATGAAGAAACATGACAGTCTAAACTGAATCCTGAGTCTGGAGATGAAGAAACATAACAGTCTAAACTGAATCCTGAGTCTGAGATGGAGAAACATTGAGCCCTTTGCACTCACATTTTTTGTTCCAGATTTATAATCAATCACTACGGAGCAGCATTAAGACATATAAGGTATCAACCATGGTGGCAATGAACTCTAGAGTTTTTTTGGAAGCCAGCAAAAGAGAAGTCAAGACCTGAAAAAAATAATGATATAATGCAAATATTAGAGGTTTACACACAGACAAGGAGGCATACTGCTTGTTGCGACACCGAGCTCCCTGGAAGATCTCTTAACTTCTTTTGGAACACTGTTAGCAGATTAGATACAGAAAATTAAGTTCTCAAGGTAAGAATCTAGTTTAGCAGTTGCAAGTGTTTACACTGTTAAGCTTTATTTTTCTTAGACAGCATAGTTACCTACAGTTCTTGATTTCGTGAGGCACAAGAGAAGGAAGATAGAGTGGATCCAAGACGTATGTCTCTGCCAGACGTATGTCTCTGCCAGACGTATATCTCTGCCAACGTATATCTCTGCCTCCTCTTGTGGCTCTTCCTCACTGCCAACTCAGATGGTCACCAAAGTAGCGGTGTCCTCATCTTCTCCCGAGGAAGAGAAATTGTGTTGTGGCTGTCAAGTTTTTTTGTTTTTGTTGGATGGTGGTCCAAGGTGAATTAGAAAGCAAAAATTTGAGACTTGAAAGTCACAAACACAGACTCTTTTCTTTTATGTACCAATGAAGAGGAAGACGCATTGAGTCCGACGGCCTTATTAACTTTAATGTTTATCTTTTTCTTTTTTTTTTCTGTAGATAAATATCTTTCTAAGTTTTTGGCTTTTTATTTTCTAAGACTGAACATGAGTGACAAGATATCATTGGTTAGGTGAACCTAAGAATTTCTCAACGAATAATATTTTGTGGAAAAGAGCGAAAACAAAATAATATTACTTGGAAGAAAGAAAAGCAAAATAAAATTTTAATAAAAGTTTAGGAAAAGGTTGACATGTTCTTCCCCGCTCTGCGCTGCTCTCTTTCTCTCTCACAACCAAAGTCGTACTATTACATCCCTCAGGTTTGTCTCTGATCTCAAATCTTTGTCGGAACATTTAGCTAGATGATCACTTAGGAATCTAATCTCAATCTTGATCAGGACGTTTTGTTTGTAACTCATGGAGCGGTTGACATCTCCTCCTCGTCTCATGATAGTCTCAGATCTTGATGATACAATGGTATTTTATACCTAAGATTCTTCTTTCAAGAGCAACGATTTTGATTTTACGTGTACACGTTTCCTTCCATCTTCTTGTGTGTGTGTGTGTTTCCAGGTTGAACATCGCAATGATAATGATAATCACTCTTTGTTGAGGTTCAACTCATTGTGGGAGGAAGCTTATCGCCATGACTCTCTTCTTGTTTTCTCCACGGGAAGAGCAAAAACAATGTACAAGAAACTGAGGAAAGAGAGACCATTGTTAACTCCTGATGTTATCGTTACATCCGTAGGAACTGAGATATCATATGGTAAATCAATGGTTCCCGATGAGAACTGGGTTGAGATCATGAACAATAAATGGAACCGAGGAATTGTCGAAGAAGAAACCAGCAAGTTCCCTGAGTTAACTCTTCAGGTTACTTACTTTCTTCTTCAACACACAAATAAAAGTCTCTACCTAGCAATGATTTTGTATAACAATATTCTGATAAATCCTTGCAGGCAGAAACTGAGCAGATGCCTCACAAGCTTAGCTTTCACGTTGACAAAAGTAAAGTCAAGGAAGTAACCAAGGAGCTATATCAACGGTTGGAGAAACGCGGGGTAATAAGATTGATTAATCTTGTTTACTTATTTGTTATTTATATTGCTACTATACTTCGAATATAGGAGGAATCTCTCTTACAGTAATTTGCTGGTGATCTTTCCTATAAGGTCAACGATATTTAGTTTAGTCATTCTTTTTGACCCTAGACCCGCTAGTATGTTAGTGTTAGTGTTTCTGGACCGGAATATTCTTATATATATCTTGTGTTCTTTAACAATGTATCTAAAAAATATCTCGAGCCTCCGGTAAGAAAATCTCTCTTTATGGTGGACGTAACCAATTTGGTGAATCATATTAAATCTCTTCGTTTGTTCATATCTTTTCTGCATTTTGCATCCATAAGATCATACATGATTATGGTTTTCTTGGTATTGTTATCAGTTGGAGATCAAAATAATCTTCAGTGGAGGAATAGCTCTAGATGTTTTGCCAAAAGGTGGAGGAAAGGACAAGCTCTTGCTTATCTTCTAAAGAAGCTCAATACTGAAGGGAAACTTCCTCTTAATACTCTTGTTTGTGGTGACTCCGGAAACGATACTGAACTATTTACTATTCCTAATGTCTATGGTGTCATGGTTAGTTTTTACCATCTGAACCTCTGTTTTTTCCAGTTTCCATTCTCTATTTTTTTATTTGTTGATGTGCACTGAATCTGATATGACTCGTAGCGTTAGTTTTCCCATGGACATAGTCGAACTAGTGAACCACGTTAAATCTATGTCTCATTTACTTTTCTTGCGTTTATCGCTTGTTTTCCCATTATTTTCTTCATCCTTTATAAAATTATTCCTCTTATTTTCACAGGTAAGCAATGCACGAGAAGAGTTGTTGGAGTGGTATGCTGAAAACGGGAAAGACAATTCGAACATAATCCATGCGAGTGAGAGGTGTGCGGGTGGGATTATAGAAGCGATAGGCCATTTAAGCTCGGCCCCAAACTTTCTCTGAGAGATGTGTCTGACTTCTTGCAGTGCAAGTCGGATAATGTGAACCCGGGTCATGCAGTTGTGGAGTTTTTCTTGTTCTATGAGAGATGGAGACGAGGTGAAATTGAGAATTGTGAAGCATACACAAAAAGTCTTAAAGCTTCATGTGTGAGTAGAGTATAACCCTTGTTTCTCTCTTTATCTACAAATCTTAATGTATCTAAGAGGCTAATTATGATGCTATCCTTTAGGATCCTGCTGGTGTCATTGTTCATCCATCTGGTGCTGAAAAATCACTCAGAGACACTATTGACGAGCTTGGGAAGTACCATGGGGACAAAAAAGACAAGAAGTTCCGGGTTTGGACAGATCAGGTTCTGGCAACAGAAACTACTCATGGGACTTGGATTGTAAAGCTTAATAAATGGGAACAAACTGGTAATTAATAGCATTAATACGCTACACAAGACCCATGAAAATGAACCATTCTCTTCCTTAATTGTTGATATTCGTAATTCGTATTGTGGATAAAATATCTCAGGGAATGAAAGGAAATGCTGCACAACAACCGTCAAATTCACCTCAAAGGTAAGAGATGATTAAGAGGGCATGCAACTGTACACTAGTATACAAATCTATAAGAGTAGATTCAGTTTCTTGAGTATTGAAAAATGTATTGGAACCTGCAGGAAAATGAAGGGTTTGTGTGGGAAAATGTGCAGCAAACATGGTCGGAAGAATCAGAGGTGAAAGATGATAGCAACTGGATAATCTGAACTGCTATTATCTTTTTGGCTTTTACCATATAGCATCTTATTATTGGTTGAATAAAACTTGCATTCAAAAGTGCCATTTTATGCGTTTTGGAGTCACCTATGTATTGCCATAAAATAAAATAAAAACATGTATTATGGTTCGTTCGGTACACTATATTCCAAAATCTTACAATTCTATGATTTCATAATGTTACTTTTTTTTTTGGTGTAAATATTAAATTTTATACCAAATTTTCATTTGTGACAGAAGTTACAAAGATAACAAGTAGCGGAAAGAAAACAAACCTAATGCAACAACAAGGGGGAAAGAAGAAGCAATGCCAATGATTTACGGACAATAACAATACTAAATCGAAGGAACACTAGCTTAGGAAGCGCTGAAACTAGGCACAGGAAGCATTGCCACACGAGAAGAAGCCTTTGATATAACATGAGACCACGCCTTGGTAGAAATCGGCTTGTCCGCAGCGCTGCTCCAAATGATTGACTTCAAATACGCGCAGCTTCGCCAATCCTAGCCGCTGCAGCCACGAGTCTCGAACAACCACCGGAAGACGAAAACCCGAGCTCCTAGAGCTTCAAGTCGCAACCCGCCCTAGTAAACCTTAGAGCGCCATCTGGTTAGTCCGAGCCACCACTGAAGATCACTTTTATTGTACTCGACTTCGGAAGTAACACGAGTCACAGCAGAACACGGGAGTGGTGAGAGCCACATCTTGATGACGTTCATCCTTCCTACAAAGTAGACCGAAGATCAGCCCACCAAAGTGATCCAAGCGAATCACCGAGGTGCTGGGAAGACCAATCCTCACACAAGTCTCCCACGGAAAGACCTCACTCCAATGACCCAAAGGAGATCCGAACAAGCCGCCTTGCGCTACAACTGAGAACCAGAAGCAGCTCCACAAGCCTCAACAACGTAACAACACGGAGGGAGATCCGAACCATTACCTGTCGAGCCAGAAGGAATGAAAACACCATGCCTCACATCGACACACACAACATCAAGAGCGGCGACAACTCAGTGGGGATAGATGGAGCAACAAGCGACAATGTCCACGGCAAGTCACATACGACTCACCACAAGACGAAAGACGGTTGTTGCACGCAAAACACGCAGCAGCTACGGCCGTCACACGAAAGCTTTCACCACGACGGTCGCGTACTGGAGAATTCCAGACCCAAATTTGTCCGGAGAAAGTGAGTGACTCATCGAACTCGACACCGAGCAGGTGAGCCAACACGCCTACGGACAGGACCTTCACGTACCCGGAGCTTGACGCCAAACCACCAGATCTGAAGAGAAAACCGACCCACGCTCAGCCACGCGCCCCCACCGCCGCAGGGGAAGAGATCTGACGAAGTAAAACCGCGACCAAACCCCTCTACGCAACCCTAAACTCCGACTTCTCACCGAATCCAGTCAACCCAACCTCGTCGTGACACCATCCTCCGCCATAAACCGCCGGATCTACAAGAACCACCAAGTCTCTCGACATCATCGAACAGAGCCACAGACATATCAGATAGGAATATGAAACCAGCGAAGAAGCAAACAAAACAAAAAACAACTGGCGCCTCCGACGGCGGAGCCGCCGGAGCAAACTGTCGGTGAAGTGTTTGAAGCTTTAGAGAGAGTTTTGTTCAGAGAGAGTTTTGATATAATTTAGCTTATTAGCATCATAAAAATCTTCATAATGTTACTTATCAGTAAGCATAACGTCTGCCTCATAACATTTCAGTTTTGACCCCAAAATTAACACTATATACATTAATTAAAAATTATATTAAAATCTTTATAACCCTCTCGTTTGCGTAGAGAGCCAAAACGATTACGAGGCAAGTATCAATCATCAATGGTTTTTTATTTTTGACTAAAGTATCAATGGTTGCATAGACTCATCACTTGTTTTTTTGGTCAAATCATAGACTCATCACTTATTATGCAATTATACACCAGATTAACTTCTGGCTTTTGAAGTGACTGAAATGTTATCACCCTTTACAATTCATTTCTTTAATCAATTCAACTACTAGACATTATTAAATTTACTTTTCTAAATCAAAATTCAATTTCTATAAATTGTTATCAATATCACAACTCTAACTTCTTTAACAATTTTATAAATTAGTGAGTGGTGTACGAGTCTAAGAAATTGCAACTGCTACTTAAAACAAAGTGTTAATTAGATGTAGACCCTAAGAAGTTGTGCTAAGATTAGATGCACAAGATAAATGTAATGAATTTGATTATTTGCTATAGCATATTGTGACACTTCAAAAAGGAAACATCCTGCAAATATCAGACTCAAATGATGCAAAAAAGTGTCCACAATATCATAGGCAACACACTCCACATTTGAATTTAAAAAAATCCACAAACAAATGAAAATTAAACAAAAACAGATCCAAGTCTGGTTCTGGTTTGAGTTTTTTCTTTGGTGATGAAACTCAGAATCTGATGAACCCTTTGTCTTGCAAACTCTCTACAGTCTCCTTTATGCTAACCTCCAATGGCACAAACTCAACCCCAAGAGACTCTGCTTTCTCTTTAGACACTTTGTATGTTGGAATATATATCTTTTCATCAGCACACCTGCAATATATAAAAATATTAGATGGATTCTTTTTAAAGATCTTAACCATTTCTATAAAGAAAAACAGAGTTGCTCTGTTTCTGACATTCAAAGAAAGACTTACTTCTCAGGGAGTTGGAAATCAGGGTAAAGATCATGTAAAATGTTAACAACTTCAGAGTAATGAGCAACTCTCTCCACTAAACAGTATCTTCCATTAGCAGTTGGATTCTCAAACGCTTGAATGTGAGCGTTAGCTACATCTTTAACGTTAACCCACCCGAATGTCGCATTAGGAAACGTCTGTGCTCCTGAAAATGCAAATCAAAGTTGAGGCTAAGTACATGTATTAAATCAAACCAATGCTGTATTTTTTCTCTTTACCTTTGATCAAGCTTAGAACTGCGGCGGCACTAGTGTTGAGCGTTGGCTGTAAAAGAGGACCGATCACCATTGCTGCATTTATCGAAACCAACTGTAAATCGTTCTCTTTGGCAAATTTCCACGCTGCGTTTTCAGCTAATGTCTTGGATAGTACATACCATAGCTTTTACAAAAAGAAAATCAGAAAAAAAAAAAACAGAATGATAACTTGAAGATCACGCTAACAGAAGTTATTTTTTTATTTCTTTTTTTTACCTTGGCAGCTCTGCAATATTCAGGATCGGCGAACCAAGATTCATCAACAATGGTTTCGGGTGTTCGAGGCATACCATTGAAAGCAACAGATGCTATAGATGAGGTTAGGACGACTCTCTTAACAGAGGGAGTCTTCAAGCAAGTGCTTAGAACATTGATTGTTCCTTTCACCGCTGGATCAAGTAACTCAGCCTGAGGATCTTTGACATCGTGATAGAATGGTGATGCGGTGTGGAAAACTCCTTGGCAACCATCAATCGCTGAATCGAAAGAGCCTTCTTCTAACAAGTTTGCTTTGAACAGTTGAAGCCTTTCCTTTGCACCTTCTAGTGCAAGCAAATGCTCTGTTTTCCTCGGATCATCTGTATCATTGAACCATATATATACATAACCAATCTATCAATCTTGAATCATCCGAAAACTATTAGATCTAAAGATCTCTATATCATTTCCCATTCCTTCAAAATTTCATTAATAATCAATCATGAACATGACTAGATCTGTTTGTATCGCGATGAGATTGAATAGAGAGTAACGAGACGGACTTGGATCGCGGACAGAGGCTTTAACGGTATAGCCCCGGAGAAGGAGAAGCTTAACGATCCACGAAGCGATGTAACCTGAAGCTCCCGTCACACATACCGTCTTCTCTTCTTCGCTGCTCATTCTTCTTTCAGATCTTCTCAACTATCTCTCTTTTTCTGTGTGTTTGAAATGTTCAAAACAGAACAGAGGATTTTTTTTCTCTTTTATTTATTTGTTCGGTTTTAAGCGCGCCATTTTTGGGAAAGTTCGTTAAGAGTTTTCAACGGGATTTAATCTCGTCCGTACGTTTATTAATAAGCTAAAAAACCATACGCTTTCTGGTGAATATGAAGAGCAGCAACAAATCTCACGTGTTTCAGATGTACTTCTGCTGTTGCAATCATTTTGAGCTTACAATATAACAATCATTTTTCAGATTATGAGTTTTACTTGCTGAAGAATTAGCTTATCTCAGATGAGTTCCATCAACACTTTCTTCTTGACTTCAGGGACTTGTCGCTAGTTGTTTATCAGTTTTGGCTAGTAGAGCTTTTTCAGCTGTGCCTTGATCGACTAGGTAGACTAATTATGCATGTTGCACTCTCTCATTATGTTCTATTTTTTTCAGACGGCTCTCATGATGATATATAGACTACTTGTTGCTTAACGATCGCACATATCGAGACAGCTGTTCTCTGTTCTGCTAGAAACTGGTCTTAATCATGCCTTATATTACTATGTCAACTTAGTCACGACAACCTGTTAGCCTGCAATCAACTTTTACGGCTAAATGACAAACTTGCATTTTGTTGTAGGTTGTGTTGGTCCTGTTGTTCACGCATCTAACCATATCACAACTCAGGTGATCTTTCGTGATCTTTTGGATATCAACTAGTCAACTACCATTTATTATTTCAACATTTTAATAGATTTTCCCCTACCATTATTATTATATGATTTGAGTATTTATAACAGGATGGGTCCAAAGGACAAGCTCACCTATTCATCTTAAAATCTTATTAGAGCAACCTCATCCCTCATGTATCTCAACTCAGTTTCTGTACAAAACAAAATAATTATTTGATAATATTTTACTTATTTATTTAAATCAAAATGATGTTTAAAACTTTGAACCATTTATAAAATGCCATGTGTAATAGATGGTATTTCAGAGTATCTGAAATGATATATTCTCCTGTGTTTCTGTCATATTTTTCATATTTTATTTTTTGAAAAACATTGCTGAGATACCCTATGGATATTAGCAATGGGCATGCTTTTAGATACCCGCTAAAATGTTTTTTGAAAAACTCAAAGACTGGAATTTAAAATATACTATATGTATCTATTTGATATTTATGGATTTAAGAAAGATATGTCAATCTTGCTAATTTTTAAGCATTAGTCTGATCAATTAGCTGATAAATCCTCTTTACAAGTTACTGTTTTAGGTTAGGGATGAGTTTAATTATTCAGTTTAGTCTTAATTATTTGGGTTTTTTAATCTTCAAAAATAGGTCATTATCTTTTCGATTTAAATAATTTGTTTTTTTTTGGTTATATATAAAATTACTATAAACATATAAAAACAATTAAAACATTCAATTGTAAATTATAAAACACTTAAATAATCATTGATTTAAATCTGAATGAATACTTTAATAGCAATGACGAAATTTGATATATTGGACTAAATGATGAGTCAAATTTTTAATATTTTGATAACATTTTTCCATGTTTGGTGGAGGTCTAGCATATAAAAATTAATTAAAAAAAGTTTAAGATAAAATTTAAAAAACGTTGCATTTTCATATTAGTTGTCCTAATTAAGTGATAGTTTCAGTAGGTTATGCTTTGAACCATGCCTGATTATACTTATTTTATTTCTGTGTCAATAATATATGTGCATTAGAATGTGATCCATAAATTTTTAGATAGATTAACACATGCTAATTTACTATTTATATTTATTGATGCTTGATAAAGAAATTTTGGCCATATAGAGAATTTTATATTTATGTCTTTCTAACAGTCTTATCTTTAAAATGGTCAAAAAAGAATTTTATATAAAGGAAAAAAGAAAAAGATTTTTGAACACGTATCCTTTTATATTTATGTCTTTGTAACAGTCTTATCTTATAATTGTATTTTGGGAGGTTTTCTTACATGTTCATTTTTTTTACATATTATATATTTTTGTTTATTTATTTCTTTCTTCACCATCTTTAAACGTGTTTCTCTTCCCCTTGCCTCTTGATAAGGATTAAGTCTAGATTTTCTTATAGTCTAATTGCAAGTTCAATAGTTGTTGTAATATAAGAGAGGTGTCGATCCAACCAAAGATGATTCTAATCACTAAGAATGAAAAACCATCACTTAGTTGAAGCAAATAAGAGTCATTGTGATTAACTTACTAATCAATAACTCAAACAAGATCCAATTCAAATGAAAACAACTCGGACTACTCAAGAATAAGCAAGTTTTCAATCAAGTATAAACCTGTGGGTATAAGTAAATTGATATAAAGCAATAAGATTCCAAGTCAGAGTGTAAAGCAAACAATCAATAAGCTTCCATAGATCTAGAACACTTAGATTAATTCATTTCCATGATAGAAACTTCTATGTAATGAAGTATTAAACATTAAATCACTTTGGTTTAATACAATCAAACATGCATTTCAATAAGTCTACTTACCATCTTGAAATCCATTTGGTTAATCATGCAAGAGGAAAACTAAGTTCATTCAATCATTTTAACAAACATATCCGTTGCATAAAATAGCTTAGAGTCTAGATGAAAGTGATCAAAACTAATCTAGCATTAAGAGCATTTATCAAGCATGGAAACAATTAAATCTGAAAATAAACACTTTAACTATTTACTAATCACTACTTAACCATAGATTCAAAATGTATCTACTCACTAATCTTCATTGATAACATTAAACTCATAAAAAAATTAAGACTAATCATGTTTAAAAAGCAAAAAGACCACTAAATACTCAAGTTCAAAAGACAAAGAGTATAAAATGATAAAGATTTGATCTTTCGCTAAAATGACATTTGTCGTAAGGAGATTTCTCCTTGAAAGATACTATATCTATTTGATCTTTATGAAGATTTACACTCCCTTATCTAAGAGATGTCAATCTTGTTGATTTCTAAGGCTTAATTGCATAGCTTCTGTCTTGTTGATTTTTAAAATGTTGCTTAAAATGTAGTATTATTTGTTCTATTTAAACAATTTGGTTCTTTGATTTTATATAAAATATTTAAAATATTTAAGTTTGTAAATTTTCAATTTATTTAAATATGCGTTAGATAATTCAATTTAGAATGCATTAAATATTTTATAATTTAATATTAGAATAAAGTTGGGAAATTTTGGTTTGAAATTTGTTTAATTAGGGCATATCCAACCGTAAGTTTTGAATGGAGCATTTCAAAAATAAAATAATTAAATAAAACAAAAACCGATTAAAAGAAAAGATGATCAGGAACTCGTTTTTTGTTTTAGCTACTGAGAGAACCTTAATAAACCAGTGTGTATATAAAATAATAATAATATTATATATTTAAGAAATTTTTGGGCTTTTAACCAATTTTGTAAAAAAATCACCAATAAGTGTTGTTAAAGAAAAAAAACACTAGAATAAATAAGGTTCATGAATGCCCCCACATTATTTTTGGGAACTTTTAAACTTCTTGGCTTTTTGTGTAAAGTAACTAGAAAAGGGAACAGAATAAATAATTAATTGAATTGGACCTTTTGGGCTAGGAAAGGGAAATGAGTAACTTTAAAAAAGGAACACGTGGCAAAGGGAAAGAGAATCTTTCGCGAGAGAGGTCTTTTGATTCCCCTCTCTCTCTCTCTCTCATACAATCATCATTACAAACAAACTACTCATCAGTTCTCTGATTTGTCTTCCGTCTCCAGATTTCTCTCAGATTCCGACCCAAGTCAACTCGTCGCTGCTTTTTTCTTTGGTTTTTGTAGGAATGATAACGCGGATCCTCTCCGATCTCATGGATATGCCAACGGCGGTTGCTGCGGGTGAATCGGTACTGGGTACAATCAAGATCGCTGTGATGCCAATAGCTAAAGTGTTCACCATGTGCTTCTTGGGTCTTCTCATGGCCTCCAAGTACGTCAACATCTTGCCTCCCTCCGGAAGAAAACTCTTGAACGGGGTAAACCTTTCTTTCTTTCTTTCTTTCTTTCTTTCTTTCTTTCTCCACTGTTTGCTTTTCTCTCTCTCTCTCTATGTCTCTCAACAAGTGTGTGTCATGTTATGTAATATTACAGTTGGTCTTCACGCTTCTTCTTCCATGCTTGATCTTTTCCCAGCTCGGACAAGCCGTCACTCTCCACAAGATGCTTGAGTGGTTTTGTTTCTTTTCCTCAAGTCTCTTTCTATAGGGTCCATCCATTAAAGGCTTATTCTTTTGACTTTTCTTTTTGTTTAATTCTTATTGATTTGTTTCAGGTGGTTCATTCCGGTTAACGTTGTTCTTGGTACAATCTCAGGGTCGTTAATAGGCTTCCTTGTTGCTACCATTATTCGGCCTCCTTACCCTTATTTCAAGTTCACAATCATACAAATCGGAGTTGGTTAGAACCCTTTTCTTGTCTTATCTGCTCTGTCCTCTGTGGCTTGTAATCTCAGTTTTATCTTTCAGGTAACATTGGCAATGTCCCTCTTGTCTTACTAGCGGCTCTATGTAGGGACAAATCCAACCCTTTTGGTGACTCTGAAAAATGTAGCATTGATGGCACTGCCTATATCTCTTTTGGTCAATGGGTACGCTTTTCAACATGTAGCATTCATGTCACTTTCCATGATATATCATTCAGGGACTTTAATAAACTATTAATTTTAGGTTGGTGCCATCATCCTCTACACATATGTGTACCAGATGTTTACTCCTCCCCCTGAAGGTTTTGACGGAGAAGAAGAAAATCTACCTTTGAAAAACGCTGCTTCTCCAGAGCAAGTCCCCTTGCTTACTCATAACTATCCCAAGGACACTCCACCCGCTCAAGCTCGCCTCCCTGTACAGAGCGCCGAACCTAGAGAAAGAGAGGATTCAAAGATTACACACATCTTTGTTTACCTCTATGAGAAGTTGAAACTAAAGCAAATCATCCAACCTGCAATAATTGCTTCTGTAAGTATCTCTCGCCTGTACTATTCTGACAATCTGATGAAACATTTACTATGTAACTAAAAAAGACAAGTTTTATTTGTTTACTTCCAGATTCTTGCCATGATACTTGGTGCAATACCTTTCACAAAGAAGTTGATATTCACAAACAATTCACCTCTTTTCTTCTTCACAGACAGCTGCATGATTCTTGGGTAAGTACCACTCTCTATTTATCTTCTGCGAATCAATACGCTAATATAACTTTTAAAAACTTTAGGGACGCCATGATACCATGCATCTTGCTGGCACTTGGTGGGAATCTCATCAACGGTAAGGATGGCTCCTCTCTCATATCCATATATAGACATTTGTTTTGAGCCCATCTTATTGGAACTTTCTTGTATAAAACATTTTACAGGACCAGGAAGTTCAAAGCTTGGTTTCAAGACAACAGCGGCGATTATAATTGGACGGTTGGTGTTGGTGCCACCAGCAGGGCTAGGGATAGTGACATTAGCAGACAAACTTGGGTTCCTTCCAGCTGGTGACAAGATGTTTAGGTTTGTGTTACTTCTACAGCACACAATGCCTACCTCTGTGCTCTCAGGTGCTGTTGCCAACCTTAGAGGATGTGGAAGGGAGTCAGCTGCTGTGCTCTTCTGGGTTCACATCTTTGCCATCTTCTCAATGGCCGGATGGATGGTATTGTATATCAACATACTCTTCTAGATTCTTTATCTTTTTTTTTTTCTCTTTCTTGCGTAGTGCCATATGAGCTGAGCGACCTTCCTCTTGTTTGCTCTGAATAAATCAAAGTATATTATAGTTTCTGACCTGTGCTTAAAACGGTTTAAACTAACATTTGCAAACAACACAAGGTCAATATCCATTAGATGAAACAGAAACAAAAACTCAAGCATCATCAGCTGTCAGGAAAACGGCATCCATCTTCTGGTCCTGCTCTCCCTTTGGTTGTGAGAGTTTACAATATCCCTCCTCTGTGGGTTGCTTAGCCACATTGCCAAAACAAACTCCCAGGCCAGACTCACTAGTGCAGCAGCTAGAAACAGCCATCTTCCTCTCCTAACTCTGCTCACACTAGAGAAGGATCTAAAATAAAGAATAAATATTTTGACAATTTAAAAGTTCAAAAAATATATATTTTGACAATTTGTAATATAACTGAATAATAATTATATATAGTTCAAAGAATAATTTACTATACAAATTTAATTTAAACTAATAGATAAAAATATTGTGAAACACAATATAATTATAAATATTAGCAAAATCTATGTAATTAGTTAATGTTGATAATTAATTATTTACAGACACTACAAGAAAACACAAGTTTTACGAGGGCAGTTTTCCTCGTTACTTCGTCGTAAAAGCAGTGTTACGACGAATTAGCGAGGAAACCCGTTTCGTCGTTATACGTTTGTCGTAACGCATATATCCTCGCTAATTCGTCGTAAGGTAGCGAGGAAATAATTTCGTCGTAAAAGCGAAGGAGGATATTTCGTCGTAAAGACCACGTAAAGATTCCACGTAAGGACGTCGCTAAGTTTCCTCGTAAATACCACGAAAAACTTTCCTCGTAAAACCCACGTAAATAAATACTCGTAAAATAAACGTAAATACCTTGACAGCTTTCCACGTAAAGAAAACGTAAAAACCTTGATAGATTTCCACGTTATTTCCTTGTAAAAGTTTCCTCGTAAAAACCACGTTAAGCTTCCACGTAAAGAAGCCGCAAAATTAGCTACGAATTTACTTCGTTTCATTATTTTATAGAAATATAAAAAATTATAATTATAAATATAATTTAAATTATTTAAATTATTAATAAAATTAAAATTCTAAAAAAATCAAAACCAAAATATTTTATATATAAATAAGTTTTGAATTCATAATACAAGAACCGAAATTAAAAAGAACTAAGGGTGGTCGTTAATCGCCTCGTAGAATTCATCACTCCTCGCCTGAACATCCGCCTCGGCATGTGAGTCGTCGGTCGGTGACTGGCCTGGGATAGGATTTTGTTGTCGCATGGTCCTCAACAAAGTCGCCCATTCCGGATTTGTGGCCGCTACAACGTCCAAGAAGCCCTCGAGTCCACCCATACGAGATCGCGTCGATCTCAACTCTACGCAGCTGAGTAGACTCTCTACGCAGCTCTTCGGACTCCCTACGCAGCTGAGAGACTTCATCATCCCGTCGCTGAACATAAGACGATGTCGCTCTCGGAACATCGTTGACGGAACCAATCCCCAACGTCCGTCCCTTTTTTTTAGGGACAACCTTAAAAACAAAAAATAAATTTTGTTAGTAAAAATTTAAAGTTAAATTAAATGAATATTTAAGAAAATTAAAATTTTAGAAAATTTACCTCCTCGTAAAGCTTATCCACTTCAGGTGTGGATAAGGTGACGGGTAATCCATCGGTGGACTGTTGGGTCAGCTGGGTCTGGCGTTCTTCAACCCGAGCAGCCAAATCGTTGTAGATTTGCTCGGACTTGCCATCTATAAATCGGCCCGCCTTGTTCTTGTGGGTCCTCTCGTAAAGTTGCATAAGAGACGGGAATTCTCCCGTCTCTTTGGCCTAAAAAAACATTTAAGAAAGTTGTTAGAATATATATAAAAATATACTAAAAATTTAATATAATTAAATTTTTAATTACCATTTCCAAACGGACACCGGCGTGGGGTTTTTGGCCCGTAGTGTGAAGCATCGGCCCGTTCCCGTG
Source organism: Brassica napus (assembly GCF_020379485.1). Taxonomy (NCBI): domain Eukaryota; kingdom Viridiplantae; phylum Streptophyta; class Magnoliopsida; order Brassicales; family Brassicaceae; genus Brassica; species Brassica napus. Next base: position 9,705,125 of record NC_063438.1, read on the forward strand.
CTCATCGACTGTGTTACGGGAGTTAGAGCAAGACTGGGCGATTCTAATGGAATCAGGAAGACGCCAATATCGGATGAGGCCATCCCAGACATCCGTGGTGAGCTCAGCGGGTTTGCCACGCTCATACCCCTTCACGATCCAGTCACCCTTCCAGTTGGAGACCGTGTCCAACAAGCGAACTTTCGCCTTCGCGACAAACTTCTTCCTCACCCTCTCAGTGATCCCCAAGGCCCAATTATATTTTTGCTGTTGGAAAAAATAATTTATAATTAGTTTTTCAGAAAAAAATATATATATAAATAATGAAAAAATTTAAAGATATATATTTAATTAATAGAACTTACAGCGTAAATTTTGAACCACGTCTTTCTGACGTAGTGGGGCGTCGTTTTCCAGTTCGGATGTGGCATGGAGAAGTAACCTTTTATCGTGTCGGTTACGTCCGATGCAAGACATCCGTCAATCCCCCACCTGAAAAATACAAATTTAAAATATAAATTATTTTTTAAAGTTATAAAAGAATTTAAAAAGAATAAAAAAATAATGAAACATACCATAAAGTTCCGTCCGGTCGGTCGGGGTCGATGACTGGTAAACCTTCTCTGCCTGGCAGACGGAGAATGTCCTCTACGGTGTACTGCGAGTAAGGAGCACTCGGAGGCACCATCAAATCGGGATGAATCTCGGCGGGCATCGGAGGTGCCGGCATCGGAGGAGGCACAGGAGGAGGAGCCATCTGGGGAGGCACGTGAGGAACCGATGGTGCACTAGAAGAAGGAGATCCAATGACTCTCTGAGTGTACTGAGTCTCGGGGACAGTCTCCTGACCCGAAGAACCGGGAGCTGAAGAAGACGACGGGTCTAAACGACTACCCGGCTCACCGAACATCTCTCTGTAATGGGCAGTAAGTCTACCTTTTCGAACCTGAGAAAAAAATTTAATTTTTTAAATTTTCGTGAACAATATACTTCCCAACATTATCCACCTAATCAACACTAAATAACATAAGATCCGTAAACCTATCTAAATTCCCTATACTAACCACCTAATCTATCCTAAACTAATCAAACTAGAGAGGAATTAGAGAGACTTACCATTGCTACGAATTAGGGAGGAAGTGGAGAGGAAGTGGAGAGGAAAGACGGAGCGAGCTCGCTCGGGATATATATAAGATTACTTGTCCTCGTAATTTCCTCGTAAACTTACGAGGAATTACAGAGGCCCGCGTTTTCATTTACGAGGAAATAGCGACGAAATACAAAGGCCCGCGTTTTCGTTAACGACGTTTTTACGACGAGTTGGGTTACGTGGAATTAACGAGTTAACCAGTTACGAGGAATTAGCGAGCCTTTATTTTCTATAAATACCCACAACTTTCCTTCTCAAACCACACACAAACTCACAAAACACACCCTATCTCAAATCACACTCCTCACCAAAATACTTTTCAAATTAGAAATATTTGAAAAAAAAAGAAGAAAAGAAGATATTAGAATTTATGTGGGTGAGACTTAAGTCTCGCCACATATAATTCCAGTATCTTTCTTTTTTTCTTTTTTACTAGTTTTTATACTATGAGGAAGTAGCTAGTCCCGCTTTTCACCAAATTAGAAATATTTGGAAAAAAAGAAAGAGAAGAAGATATTAGAATTTATGTGGGCGAGACTTAAGTATTATAATTGCTGGAAGTCTTGCCACATGTAAATCTGGTGTCTCTCTTCTTTTCTTTTTTTTTTCTAGTTTTTAGTCTACGAGGTTTTTACGACGATTTTTGTTACGAGGTGTTTACGACGAAATCATCCTACGTGGAATTAAAGAGTGCCTCCTTCGTCATTTACTTTACGTGGTATTTACGTCTATTTACCTTACGAGGTCTTTACGACGATTCCGTCCTACGTGGAATTAACGGGTTTCGCTTTCTTTATTTTTTTAGTTTCGTCGTTATTTCCACGTAAGCTAACGAGTTCTTTACGACGATTCTGTCCTACGTGGAATAAACGAGGATTACGTCGTACATTCGACGTCAACTTACGAGGAATTAACGAGCAGTACGTTTAAATCCCTAAAATCCGAAACCCCAAACCCCAAACCCCATATTCCTTATCTTCTACTTCATATATTCCAAACCCCATCTTTATTTCCATTCCAAACCACAATTCCCACATTTACTTATTTATAAAACAAACTCCCACAATTTCTTATTCATAAAACAAACTCCCACATTACCTTATTCATAAAACAAACTCTCACATTACCTTATTCATAAAACAAACTACACAAAATCAAATACATCAATCGGATACATCGACATTCTCGTCATCACTAGAAATATCATCATTTTCATTAAACTCGTCTTCTACAGCTTCGTCTGTGGCATCATCGGTAAGATCTTCGTATTCGTGATTATGCGGATCAATGAGAAGGATGTCATCAATTTCTTGTTCAGGTTCCTCGACTTCATTTATCTGTTCTTCTTGCAATGGTGGTTCTTCTCCACTGATGATTCGTCCTCGAGGTGTAACTTTGATCACTGCTAACCAATTTATACCCGAATCTCTCATCCGAGGGTATGGAAGGAAGCTAACTTGGTCTGCTTGTGAAGCTAAGATGAAAGGCTCGAATTTGTTGTACCGACGTCCACCGTTGACATCAACTACACCAAATTTGTTAGACCGAACACCTCTGTTGACGACGGGGTCGAACCATTCACATTTGAAGATGACGCATTTCAGCTTCAGTATCCCTGGAAATTCGACTTCAATAATCTCCGTCAAGATCCCGTAGAAATCTGTTTCCCCTTTCACACATATTCCATAGTTACTGGTCGCCCGCTGTCTACCATACTCATATGTGTGAAAAGTGTAGCCTCGTGTGAAATACATCTGTGATGTGGTGACCTTTACAAGTGGAGATTGAATTACTTCGTGTAACCACTTAGGATAATCTGCATCGTCGTCATAATCAACCTGCAAAAATAAAGAGAACATTAAAATACAAATCATGTATGAAAAAATAGTTTGAGTTATAATACCTGATTCCGCAACCACTTAATGAAGTGCTGATCTTTCCTTTTGTCTACGTCACTTGTGGATATACCAGGAAATGTTTCTTCGACTTGAGAAACAAATAGGCTGTAAAATTAATCACATTTCATAGGAATGAATCTCTTGCAATTATATAATTAATTATATGTGTTTTGAAGTGTCCATATATGTTACCTTTCAAAATAACGCATCAATGGATCCTCGCAATTGAGTAGAATATAGGTGTGTGCACTATGAGCGTCTTGTTCACTCGACCACCAAACCTCTTTAGACTTCCCACCGAGTCGTCCAATCTGGCTAAAGATGTCTGGAACACCAGCAACTGCATATGTTGGCGCAACTCCACCATCATCATATCTTCTTGGAGCTCTTCTACGGGTACGTACTTTTGACGCAAAGTAGTACGATGTGAAGTGAGAAACTTCTTCCGTCAAACTTCCAGCAATTATAGAACCTTCAACTTTGGCGAGGTTCTTTGCTTTTCCCTTCAAATATTTCATGGCTCGCTCATACTGATACATCCATCCGTAATGTACAGGTCCACGAAGCAATGCTTCATATGGGAGGTGGACAGCTAGATGCTCCATGACGTCAAAAAATCCAGGAGGAAATATCTTCTCCAAGTTGCACAATAAGATGGGAATGTTCTCCTGAAGCTGTTCCACAACTTCTTCTTTAAGAGTGCGTGTGCTCAGATCCCTGAAAAATGCTCCAATGCCTTTTATATTCCAAAAACAATTAAACACATTGTTAGTCGTATATTATTTTGCAAACTAGACCGTTATAAAATTATTGTGATATAAAACACTACGAACCTGCAAGTGCTTCATGTACGTTTGTTGGAAGTAGCTCCGCAAATGCAAAGGGCAGTAGTCGTTGCATAAAGACATGACAATCATGACTCTTCATCCCAGAGAACTTTTGACCCTTTTCAACACATCTAGAGAGATTTGAAACATACCCATCGGGAACTTCACTTCTGATGCCACCCAGTTGAACAACACCGACTTTTTTTCTGAAGACAGTCTGAATATCGGAACGGGAACTTGTCCATTGCTTTTAATATGTAACTCGCTTCTTGAGCAAATATCCGGCAAGTCCAACCTCGATTTTATGTTGTCTTTTGTCTTCCCTGGGACATTCAATATTGTATTCATGATGTTCTCAAAGAAATTCTTCTCTATATGCATCACATCGAGGTTGTGGCGCAGAAGAAGATCCTTCCAATATGGCAACTCCCAAAATATACTCTTCTTGTGCCAGTTGTGATGAACACCGTAAGAATCAGGCATATTACGAGGGACATGCCAATTACCACCCCAACGAACTGTTTCGTTAGCTCCGTAGTAGTCGATTTGTGCTTCAATTTGTTCTCCAGTTAGATATGGTGGAGGAGTGTCTCTCACAACCCTTTTGTGCCTAAACAAATTCTTGTTTCTTCGGTAAGGATGGCCAATGGGAAGAAATCGACGATGACAATCAAACCAACTTGTCTTCCTACCATTCTTCAGTTGAAACGCATCTGTCGTTCCATTACAATATGGACAAGCTAATCTCCCATGTGTAGTCCATCCAGACAACATCCCATATGCAGGAAAGTCACTTATGGTCCACAAAAGCATAGCTCGCATCGTAAAATTCGTCTTCGTTGAACAGTCGTACGTCCTCACCCCTGTTGACCACAAATCCTTCAACTCTTTTATCAGTGGTTGTAGGAAAACATCCAGGGACCTTTTTGGATGGTTCGGACCAGGTATCAATATCGTCAAGAATAGCAACTCCCGTTGCATGCACATCTCCGGTGGCAGGTTGTATGGCGTAAGAAAGACTGGCCACAATGAATATTGTCTCCCTGACATTCCGAACGGACTAAATCCATCTGTGCATAATCCGAGATACACATTCCGGCTATTGCTAGCAAAATCCGGATGTACTTTGTTGAAATGTTTCCAGGCTCTTGCATCTGATGGATGAGTCATCTCACCATCCGTCTGAGTATGCTCGGCATGCCATCTCATCTTTGCAGCAGTCTGCTCTGATTGATACAATCTTTTCAATCTGTCTGTAATTGGTAGGTACCACATCCTTTGGTACGGTACCCTATTACGTCCCCGTCCTTGCGGCTTGAATCGTGGCTTCTTGCAGAATCGACATACTTCTAGCTTCTCATCATCTCCCCAATAGATCATGCAGTTGTCGATGCAGACATCTATCATCTCCGAAGGCAACCCAAGACTATAAACTAATTTCTGAATCTCATAATAAGAATCAGCAGACACATTGTCTTCCGGCAAATACTCTTTAAACAAGTCCGCCCATTCGTTCATGCAACTTTCAGGTAGATTGTGATCAGTTTTAATATTCATCATTCTAGCAGCCAACGACAATTTAGAGAGACCTTCTCTACAACCACTGTAAAGTGGTTGATTCGCCGCGTTTAACATTCCGTAAAACTTTTTTGCATCTATATTAGGTTCTTCATCTTCATCATGAGCTACGAATGCATCAGCTACCATATCATGAACCCTATCATAATCTACCATCTCCTCCTGATGGTAACTATGTTCATTATGCAAATGATGATTAACCGGTTCTTCCTGAAAATTGCTATTACTACTACTAGCTTCATTCTGATCATAATTATAACCTTCCCCATGTTGAAACCAGATATAGTAATTTGGCGTGAAACCTCTATTTATTAAATGCTTCCAAACATTTTCACGGTTTGCCAATTTCGAATTGTTGCATTTCCGACAAGGACAGAACATCTTACCACTTTCTTGGGCGAGCGGTGTTGAATCTGCTTGGTGCATAAATGTCTCCAGCCCCGCAAGGTATTCTTTCGTCACTCTCCCGTTAGCATCTCTATGCATATACATCCAATTCCGCAACTCGTAAATAGTCCCAGAGCCAGCCATTTTTTTTTCTTTCACGTTTTTTGTTGTTGGTGTGTTTAAAATGATGTTCAAACATCCATATTTATAGAAAATTTCGAATCTGGTAGTTGTAATTTTACTATGAAATTACGACGAAAATTAATTGGATGGCCAAAAAAAAAACGTGAGCCACCTACCAAGTTGGTGGATTCAAAATTTCCTCGTTAAGTACACGTAAAATATTTCGTCGTAAAGAACTCGCGAAATTTACGTGGCTTTTACGAGGAAATAGTTTTTCCTCGTAAAAGCCACGTCAATTTACATCGTCTTTACGACGAATATGTTTTGTCGTTACCTTACGACGAAATAACGATGCTTTTCTTTTTCCACGTACTTTCCTCGCAAAATCAACGTTTTTTTACGAGGATTCTTTTTCCTCGTTAAATTTCCTCGTTAATGTTACGTTTTCTTGTAGTGAGATGTGTTTCTAGATTAAATTAAAATTTATACGATTAAATTCACTGGTACTTCATAGTTCATATGCAGGTTTTAGATTTAACTTGATAGTGATAACATACTTTTAATATATCTGATATAAAATAATAATTATTATTACGATGATTAATGTTTTCTAAACATTTATGACATTTCACTCTCCGTTTAATTCTTCTTCACTCCTACTAATTTGTTCTTCATCATTATTTTGCTCATTTGTACTGGTTAGAAACTTAAAACCTAGTAAGGTTTAAGCTTCTCGACGTTCTCCTCAGAAAAATAACAAATCGGACAGCGGAAAAAAGCTTGGTTAGACGACGTGGGAATAACGATCCGTGAAACGTCTGTGTTACGGTGACTCTTTGAAACGGACCGTTACCGTTACCATTATACCAAGAATTAGTTGAACCGGCTGAAGACCTAACCAAAATTTCTGCAACATCTTTCTACGTACCGAATCAATGAATATGAACTTTAGCATCGCAGTTTCTAAAATGCTAAAAAAAAAAAAAAACTCTTCGAGCCCTTTGAGTCAAATACATTATATGAATTTTGAAATTTATAAATAACTACAATGATATCCTGTGACAAAAAATAAAATAACTACAATGATATATTTGCGGTATACTTTTAGTGGGTGTGGTTGGGTATGTGTTTGTTCGCCATTGACGAAGAAAGAGTGTTAAGATTCGAAACGTTTTGAGATACCAAGGAGAGCGTAAGAGAAAATGAAATTTGAATTAATGGCATATTGGGCTTTAATAAACCCCGAGTCGTGAAAAATGCAGGACCGTCAGTATCCAACGGATCTCAAATCGATTCGGTTTGGAAAATGTATCCGTTAGATAATCATTACTGACAAAGATGCAGTGTATCCGTTAGAAAATCAACACAATAATCAACACAATAATAACACAAGTGTTTCAAGGAGTTGACATCTCAGCATTTTCGAACTCCACAACATGTTAATTAATGAAAAAAATTGGAATGCCAATCGAAACATTTCAATTTAACAAGTCATTTTTAGTTTTGACACATCATCGATTATTAATTTACTTATAATTGACTAGCTCTTTCACATTATTTGTTTAGTCAAAATGGAATCAATTTCAAAAATGATAGTTTCCAAAGCGTTTATATAGAGAGTCATTTCTATACTTTTCTCTTTTTCAGTCATACAGAATCCACAAATCGTGCAATGGTGATTGCTTTCATAGTTAGGGCATGCTCTAGCCAGTCCATGATACCCCATCTTACGTTATGTCAAATTTCTTCGTAGCTTTTTTCCAAGGGATGCCTCCACAGGTGGATTTTTTATTCAGTTGAATCTCTCGAATGATAAATGATCAAATTTAAGTTTTTTGTGTATTTTGTTTTGCTCAGACTTGGGACAACAAGAACAACACGGGTACATTACGAAGCAACAAAATCATCTCACTGGAATCATAGACGATAATGGGAGTTGCTGCTGTTGGCGTTTACAGAGTTAAGAAGACGACATGGCTAAGTTGCTAGAGAGTTCGCTGAGAGAATCGTTGCACAATCAAATTACATGAACTGAAAGTAAAACCTGTTTGTCGCTCTATCAATTTGATGTCTTAAGAACACTCTTTTATTTTTGTTTATCCTTGGTGAAAATTAAAAGTGCTATTAAATTATTCTCCCAACTATTTGAACTTTACCTTGTTATCTATTCTATTAAAAGGGAAGCATTTTTAATAAATCTACTTATAAATGTTGTTTGGACCTATTAATTAGAATTTAGTTAGACACATTATTTAATCTCTACACATAGCATATCCTAAATAATATAAGGAAATAGTTATAATCTCCTGCATTTTAGGAAATATCAGTTAATTGAAATATTTACACAACTATATTTATAAATGAAATCTTCTACGATTGCCAAAGAAAAACGAATCATATAAAATAATTATCTTCTGCAATTCACGTTTAACTAAAAGTAAAATATTTATTTTAATATTTTAATCAACCATTGTATTCTAATATCACTATTTCAGTCCTAAAGCCATAAATAGCAGTATAACATATTTATTAATAAGATCATATTCAATGATATTTTATACAAAAATAACCATTAAAAATATTTTATCACCCAACGTCATGATTGTTATGTTGCAACATCTATACTATTAAAGCATGATCCTATTTTAAAAATTTAGGATTCTACCCTTGAATTTTAATCATATTTACAAAATAATAGAAATATCTCATATTTATGGTAACAAATAAATTTTCTTTACAAACCAAAACAAAACCATAATGCTAATTAACTATTAGCATTTACTATAGGTAAAACTTTATCATATCCATAGCAATTTTGTTTCGACTAGATTTTTTTTTTGAATAATTAGATATTTTTAATCATGTGAAATATACTTAATTTTGCGGATAATAAATAAATTAAACTAATATAATTTATTTATTAGATACAAATTAATTGAAGTGTTTTTTGTAGTGTATTTTCCTAATATGAGAAATAAATAAAAACCATAAACTTTCCATTTTACAATTTTTATAGTTGAGTTTTATATGGTGGAACAAATATATGCATCTAAGTAAATAAATAAATAAATAATCATTAAAAGTTAAAATCTGCAAAGAATAATATTAAAATATGCAATGTGAAATATCATTTATTTTTTCAACTTATATAGTAGTGTTTTTATATAATTGGAACAAATATATGCATCTAAATGATCAAATAAAATATTATCAATAAAAAATAAGATGTGCAAAAATAATATTAAAATATGTAATGAGAAAATATCTTTAGTATATAAATATAATACTTTAGAATAAATTTAAATTAATACAATATTTTTCTAAACAATTAACTTCTTTAAAAATAATTTCATAAATATAAATATAATTTTTTTATATATCATATCTAATATCTATGATTATAACATAAACAATCAGTAAATTTTAAATGTATATGGTTATCATATATAAAAACACATAATCTTATAATTTAAAATAAAATTTTATAATTAAAAATTTTGTAGAATTTTAAAAGAGAATTAATTCCGCGCTTTTTAAAGCGCGGGTCAAAATCTAGTGTCTCATTATGTATTTCTAAATCGCATATCATCTGGACTGACGGAAAAAGAGTTGATGAATAAATCTCTTTTGAAGTTCTTAGTCTCACTGTGGTTTAAAAGCTTCTGCTTTTGAAATAATGTTTTGGGTTTGGATAACCAAATTTATAAACTTGGGTGTTCAAGAAGTAGTCTTACATTTATGAAAATTAAATAATATAATGATGTTTTATTCCACTTCTTTGTACTTGATTGACAAATAAAAAACACTCTAAAGTTTTAAGGGATTTTTGCAAAATTGACTTACAACTCAAAGTCAAACACAAAAACTAACTTTTTTTTTTTGGAAATTAGTTATGCCCTATTCACCCCACAAGTTCATATAATTCACGAAAATGCCATCAATTTTTTTTTATTTATTTTTTTTCGAAAATGGCATTTTTACTCACTCACCCTCATCATCTTTAAGTAATTACAAGATTGACATTGTCATCAATACCATAACCACCATGAACAGCCAATTTGAAGCTCTTAATGCTCCCAAAATCGATTTACCCTTCTTCTTTCTCCATTCTTATGAACTAAACACAATATCTCTCTCAATTTCTCTCCACATTAAGCTAAAAAAACCCAAGATTTTGATTCTACATTTTTTTTATGGTTCATAGAGTCAAAGAAGCTAACGATTCTGGGTGGGTCACTTTCGTTTAAGATTCTGTGTTCTTGGAGAAGCCTTATGTGTGCTAAGGAAGTTATCTCACCAATTTAAGATATGAAATCAAGTTTTTTTCCAGATTTGTTCGTCCAGGTAAGTTGTCTGGCTGTAGACGACTTACCTGAAAGTCGTCTGGTCAACGCAGAGGTTATTTTTGCAATTGACTTTGAAATATGTTTTCTGAGACGACTGAAAGTTAAGTCGTCTGATTTTGTTTGGTTACAAAAAATCTCCAAAGAACCTAGACGACTTAAATTTCAGTGGTCATAAGTTAGTTTTGCATTTGACTGGATTATTTCAGAAGTTTGACTTTCCCGGACGACTTACATTTCAGTCGTCTGGTGAAAATTGAAATATTAGTATTTTATTAACACTAAACGACTTACAATTAAGTCGTTATATGTTAGTTTTGCAATTGAAAAAAAAAATTCAATATTTAAATATACCCAGACGACTTACAATTCAGTCATCCGCCCGACGACTTACATGTAAGTCGTCCAGGATTTTATTCCGAGATTCTGGTCAAACCTCGTCAATCCTGTACGACTTACTTGACTTACAAGTAAGTCGTCTATATATAATTAAATATTGAAGTTTTTTTTCAATTGCAAAACTAACCTATGACGATTTAATTGTAAGTTGTCTAGTTTTAAAAAAATATTGATATTTTAATTTTCACGAGACGACTGAAATGTAAGTCGTCCAGGAAAGTCAAACTTCTGAAATAATCTAGTCAAAATGCAAAACTAACCTATGACGACTGAAATGTAAGTCATCTAGCTTTTTTGGAGTTTTTTTTAACCAAACAAATATAGACGACTTATTTTTCAGTCGTCTCAAATAACAGATTTCAAAGTCAATTGCAAAAATAACCTCTGCGTTGACCAGACGACTTATATTTCAGTCGTCTGGAATACTTAGATTGAAGTCGTCCGCGTCGACCTAAATGGACGACTTCTCTGGAAGTCTACTAGATGATCTCCGTGGATGTCATCTGCATTAATGTTTAATAAACTTGCATTTTCTCTAAAACTAAAAGACTTTTTAACATTTTCTTGTTAATTCATGTTTATTAATGAATATTTGGGCTACTGAATGAAATTTATAATTTAACTGGTGATATTTATGAGGTTACCAACATTCACGTTAATTAAAGTTTTTAACTGATCCGAGAAGACTTCCATGCGCTAGTTTTTAAGTCTTCTACCCTAGTTTTTGAATAACTTGTATTTTTAAGAGTGATAAGTAACTTCAAGATATGTAAAACTCATATTTACAAAATATGTTCTCTCCCTTAGTTTTATTAAATTTGACTAAGTTTTTCAAATAAAAAATATGATATGCTTTGACTAGTTACTATTGTTTGTTTCCATCTCTTAAGTAGTATTGTTATAAACACTAATGACGATTATTGTTATGAGTTGGAAAAAGGTTAAAATGCTTCTTAAAATGTTGTATCAATATGAAGCTACCAACATTCTTGTTTATTAAGATGAGAAAAAGGCCATTGGAGTTTATTATTGCATATGAGAGATTCAAAGATAAGAAAAACGCTACTGAAGTCTATTATTTCATTGATTTGTAAATGTGTAAACACATTGTTAGCACATGTATTATATCTTGGGAAACATTATTACTGATTTTACAAAAAATTCACAACTAAAAGAGTAGACATGCAATTCACAAAATAGACCACAAACAAAATTATTATAAATCATTCCTCTACAAAGACAAGCTTGGACTCCACTTGATATTGAAGAAGACTTTGTGAGAAAACTTCCAGGAAGTCCAGATGACTTCTAGGAAGTCCAGACGACTTCCAGGAAGTCCAGACGACTTCCAGGAAGTCCAGACGACTTTCAGAAAGTCCAGACGAATGAAATGGAAGTAGTCTGGAAGACTTTCTGGAAGTCGTCTAGTGCATTATATTTTAGACGACTAACATGTAAGTCGTCTTAGAAGTCTTCCAGATCTGAAAAACCTGCATATCAAATTCAAATCTGAAAAACCTGCATATCCAAAAACGTTCAAATGACTTAAAAACTGAGAATATGAGTGGAAGATTAGATAAATCTACCTTTATAGAACACACAAAAATACATTTATAAAATTATTAGATCTACCTTTAAATTTGTGGAAGATGAGTGCCATCTGATTAAAAACCTGCAAAAGAGATAGATTAGTAAAAAATACATGAGACAAAACTGAAAAATTCATATAAAATTTGGTGTTTTCAAGTCAAAAAGATTAGAGAGAGGTTGAAGAGTTTTAGAATGATGAACATTACATTTTTGTTGCAGCCATTGGAGAGGATGAGAGAGAATGTGTAAATCAATACCATTAAAAGAGGATCATTCACTTAATGAAAATTACAGTTTCTCAAAAATACCCTTATTTTTACAAAGGATGAATAAAATTCATTAATGACATTTAAGTCTTTTGGTTTTGGGCCTACATGTACATTTAAATAGATCTATAAATAATGGGCCTATATATATTTAAAAGATATACTAACTTTAAATATAATATATGTATAAATATATTACGAACTATAAATAAATTAGCAAACATGAAAATATAATTTTCTTAAATATACATATCAATATTCAAAACAGATCATTTGAATATTATACATTTTTTCAATACAAACCAAAATCCTATATCCTACACCATATATCATATCCATATTTGAATATCATTTTTCCATTTATAATGTCATTTTATACATAATATTGATATGACAATTACGAGTGTTCAAGAAAATTTTAAAAACTATATTAAAATTAATTTTTAAATCTAAAATAAAAACACAAACTTATAATAGGTTATTAATGACGAAAATAAACTAATATTGTCATATCAATAAGTTTTTTGTATTATCATTTTTTATTTGGATAACATAATAAATTTTTATCAAATTCTAAGGAATCACTAATTTATGTAATATTAATAGATACATGAGTAATTTAATCAATTTTTTTTAAAAAATTACTATTAGATTTTTTGTAATCGGATCAATGGTATCAGATTGCAGGTTAATAGTGAGTTTTTGGATTTTTACCTGGTTATATCAGATTTTTAATTAACGAATTTTTCATTAAATCCGAACCGGATTATATACAATGTATCGGGTCTATAGGTCCAACTATGAATCTAGGTCAGATATGAAAACAAATCTTAAAACTCAAACATTATTATAGAACAACTACCATATTTCGAAAAAATACCATATTTTGAAGAGAAAAAAATGATAAAACCCTAAAAACTCAATTGTTATGGTTCGAAACAAAAAAAATTGTAATTTGCAAATCAGTTTTCGATTAATAAATGAAAAACAAACAAACCCGCGCTTTCTAAGCGCGGGTCAAAATCTAGTTTTTCTTTATATAGGGAGACAAAAAATCCAATTAGGTTAAATATTTTTGTTTTAGACGACTTACTTGTAAGTCGTCCAGAAGAGTTTAATATTTTTAGCGGGAAATTAAAATATTTTTAGCGGGAAACTAAAATAGAAGATTTTCCAGACGACTTACAAGTAAGTAAAAGCCGAGGAAATCTCTCTCTCTCTCTCTCTCTCTCTCTCTCTCTCTCTCTCTCTCTCTCTCTCTCTCTCTCTCTCTCTCTCTCTCTCTCTCTCTCTCTCTCTCTCTCTCTCTCTCTCTCTCTCTCTCTCTCTCTCTCTCTCTCTCAATTCTTGACTTGCATGGAAGCTTCATCGGACGTCTGCTTCCCGCTTCGGAACCGGAATCGGAATCGGAACCTTGTGGAAGCTTGCGGAATCTCGCTTCCAAAACGTTTCTAAAATATTCTCTTTAAAAATCTGTTGGAAGCTTACGATTCCATTTTGGAATCACGCTTCCGTTTTAAAAAAAATACAATGTATATCAATAAAATATAAAACCATAGTTTAAATCTATATAAAATATAAAAAAAATAATAGTAATGAATATTGAGTTATAAATATACAAATATCAAAAATAATACTATAAATTATCTTTATGCATTGAGATTTTTTATTAAAAATATAGCACATATTGAAACATATTGTATCAATTATTTATGAAGTATTAAAAATAATTAATATAATATTTTTTGTAAACTTAATTAATGTGTATTTTTACAGTTTTAATATAAAATCATTTCAAAATTATTATAAATGAATAAATGTTTTATTTCAAATTAAAATCATATAATTTTTAGTCCTAATTTTTTTTTAAAAATTTACATATCTATATATATATATATATATATATATATATTTATATATGGATATACGCTTCCAACACGTATCCGCTTCCTAACATTTTAAAAAATTTCGCTTCTGCGTTTCTTTACGCTTCCGCTTCCACGTATCCGTTTCCGTTTCCATGTAACATAGTTCTTGACGAAGTTTCGTTTGTTCCGACGGTTTGTGCATGCGGAAACTCGTTAGAATCTTAGATTAGTAAGTTTTTTTTTCCGATTTCTCTAATCTCTAGATCGTGAATTTTTTTCTGTTTTCGTCTTATCTTATTTAGGGGTTTCTTGAAATTGATGTGATCGTTTGGATTTCGTCCTTCTCTTCGTGATTTTGCCTTAGGGTTTCAAGTATCTTAATCGTTCTTTGGTTTAATTTTGGTCGTTATGGAAGCGCTTGACTCCGCGTGAAACCGTCGTTGACCTTGAGGTACTTCTCGGTCTTATGCTAGAGTTTGATCTATTTTAAAGTTTGATCGTGTTTTAGATTTGGGGTATTTGATGTTATAATTATGGATATTATCAATATCAGGACTTAAGATCGATTATAGAAAGTGAATAGAGTAGATACTTATATGCATACATTTGAAATCTACTTGATTTATTTCCTAGGCTAGCGTTTACTAGTACTATTGTTGATTGATCATATATATATATATATTACTTTTGAAGGATTACATATTGAACGATTAATTTTAATTCAAAGGTTGATGTGAATAGACATTGGGAACTAATAATGAAATAGAGATTTGTTTTGAGTTCCAAGTTTGTTCTGTCAGCTGTTTTCACCAATACAAATGATAATTGTTGGGGGTGGGCTTTGTCAGTCAATTAAGCTCATTGAACAATTAGTTAGGAGTAAAAAACTCTAGATTCTTATTTTTATAAATAAGGAAACACTTCTTCTTATTAGAGAATCCTCTATTTCCATTCTTAGATCTAGAACATTTTCTTATAGAGATTTATAGATTATAATGTTCACTTTACATTTCAAATCATCTTTCTAATGAATCTTTAATCAATAAATTTTTTTTGATTTTCTTTTTCCATTTGATTTCAATGATGATTTCTCTTAAGGCTCTATGAATCTAATTCTTAGATTCTTACATGTATGAATCTAACAAACACACCGTTTTTGGGTCAAACAGTTGGCGTTAAGAGGGGGACAAAAAGAACTATTTTCAAAGCATATCGAACTTGGGATCAAGACGATGAGATGAGGAGAAGCTTCTCGGTGGACCAAAAGAAGATCCTTATGAGACTTTGATCAAACACTTGGTGGGCTAACAATATCATGAAGAAAGAAGCTTTCTCATCATCCTCTACTTTGTTTTACTCTTTTGGTGATGAATGTTTGTTCTCCCATCTGCACATCACCAAGATCAACACAAACAGACATGACATCTTCATCAAAGTTGCCGACAAAAAAAGATAAGTTTCAAACCTTATGATTATTACATTGAATAATCATCATTGGACCATCATCCTCTTATTACGAGTTCCACCATGTCTTGTAACTTGCTTAGAAAGTTGTTTGTCTAGCTTTTATATACATATCAAACATTACGAGATACACATGCACTCCACGTTTTGACCATATTATTTTTATGGTCATATGAGGAGAAGAAGACAAACTTTCTTTGCACGTTACATCATGAAGCACGTGATGATCTCGGCATCCCGTTGTCAAATGATTTGTTCTCAGAGTCTCGCTCTCAAGGATGACGAACTCATCAACTAATAAGTGTTTCTCCAACGATCATCAAGGTGACATCTCGGCATCTCGTTTCCAACGATTGGAGTTTATCTCGAAAACTGGATAATCAGTAACCTCCGTTCATGGATCATAACCACCCGGCGATGACCGTTCATCATACGATCACATCAGTCATGATTCAATCTCGGTACCCGGCTTCTAACGCTTCACCACCATGACGTCTTCAAAAGCTCCATCAACAGAAGCTTGTTGCCGACTTCTTAAGACTCACACCGAC
This sequence comes from Brassica napus, assembly GCF_020379485.1. Taxonomy (NCBI): domain Eukaryota; kingdom Viridiplantae; phylum Streptophyta; class Magnoliopsida; order Brassicales; family Brassicaceae; genus Brassica; species Brassica napus. The sequence goes on from NC_063438.1 coordinate 9,721,548, forward strand.
CCTGTTCTCGGCAGTCACCTCATCTTGTCACCAGCGGCCATGATCAGATCTCGGCACAAGTTGGGTGGTAATGATTAATTAATCATCTCATCATCTCATGACAATCATCCAGCCAAGGTTCTCGGCGAAGATGTGGAAGTAGGCAAGCAGTGTATAGCTCTCGGCGACCTCGAACACTTCTTCACGCCAAAAATGCTTTGATTTCGTTAAGTTTGGACCTCGGCAAAGGCGTTTTGTCAAAAAAATCTCGGCACCTCGTTTGATGTCTATGCGTCTACTTCTCATCAAAACTCGAGACTTCATCATGGGATCATTCCATCTACACATGGATTGCATCAATGCCGCGAGGACATATCCACCCATGGCGATTTGATTGTGACGGTTTGTCCATGGCGGTACGTTCATGACGATGTCTATGGCGACTTGACTTGTTCTTGGCAGTTTGTCGATTGACGCTTCATCCATGGCGACTCATTCAGGTGGTTCAGAACGCTGTCCACACAGATCGTTTGTGCAACCATCCCCGGAGATGTCTGATTGTTGTCAGAAGTATGTCAATGACAGCTCGCCCGGGACAGTATGTCCATAACACTTCGTTTATGACAACCTAACCATGAGAGTCCGTTCACGATAATTCGTCTGTGACATAAGTATGTGTCTATTTTATTGTCTCATAAACCTTATTTGTAAAATTCACAGAGATCGATTTCTCCTCTTTACGAACTGGGGGCTTACTGTTGGGAGTGAGCTTTTCCCTTCAACTAGGTCCATTGAACAATGAGTTAGACCCATTCTACTAGGAAATCCTATATTCTTACTTTTATAAATAAGGAGACAGTTATGATCTTCTTTTTCCATTTGATTTCAATGATGATTTCTCCTAAACCTCCATGAATTTAATTCTTTGATGTATGAATTCAACAAACACACAGTTTTGGGTCAAACAATAATGTCTCTCTGTTTTTGTTTCTTTTTATTTATAAAGAATGTTTGTGTGGAGAAGACACCATTGACAGATACCAGTGCATCATCTCTGAATAGGATCTCTGAGACAAATGAATAGACGTTTGAATCAGCAAAACAAATAAGCTCTTTTTCTCTGTTTTATTGATTTATTTACAAGTTTATTTTTGGCTTTGGTTTTATCAAATCCCAGAAAGATCAAAAGCAGATACTAATCTAATAGTGTTCTGTCAGATTCTTATTTGGGGACATTGTTCCTTTGCGTGAAGTCTAGACCCTGAGAAAATTTAAACCATAGCCCTAACAATGATTGGTTGGTGAAGTGCATGTCTAAGCAAAGGATAGAAAATATGACATTGACATACGTTAGTTTACCCATGTCTTACGTAAACAAGACTTAAGATAAGTCTTTAGACAGAGACTGTGATTGTACCCACGGCTTGCAATAAAGTTTTTAGACAAAGTTTATCAAACATTGGATGGATCAAAACAACCAACGGTTTACTAAAAATTCTTTAGACAGAGACTTAGAAACGTTAGATAGATCAAATGACCCACGGCTTACAAAAAAGAAGTCTTTATACAGAGACTATGAAACGTTGGATGGATCGAATGACCCACGACTTACAAAAAAAAGGTCTTTAGAAAGAGTATGAAACGTTGGATGGACCATAACGACCCACAGCTTATCAAAAAAGTCTTTAGAGAGTCAAAGACAATGAATGTGTATATTGGATGGATAAAGTAACAAACAGTACACTGTAAAGTTTTTTTTTTGTTTTCGGTAAAGGGCTTTCATTAATTTAAAAGTGAAGCAAGCAACATAAATATATGATTATATGTTACATAAAATGCAAATAGAAGAGTTAACCGGTTAACTTTAAGGCGGCTTCCAAATGCGCAAAAGTGGCTGGCCTAAAGATTGACCAAGTGAGACCATTGCCGTGCATTTGTCACTGACAATACGTTGAATGTTCCGCACCAAGACAGAGGCAGGAATAGTTAGACCTGAGTGGAACCTGACATTGCGTTCTCGCAATAAGCAATAAACACAAGCCTGCCAAGCTTGAAACATGGCAATTTTACACGGTCTGAAGAAACATTTCTCAACCAAGGTAGAATCGCATTCCAAGAAGTTGGAGGGACATTCTGATTGAGGCGAGCACAGATAGTGGACCATACTTCTGCTGAGTAATGACATTCAAAGAATAAATGATTCCTAGATTCATCAGCCTGGCGACAGAGGAGACAAGTAGAGCCAACATCCAGACCCCAAGAATGGAGACGGTACAACGTTGGGTTTCTATCAAGAATGAATAACCAAGTAGTCGTAGCATGTCGAGGGATAATGCCTTTATGCCATAGCAGAGGAGCCCAATCTTTTGGAGGCAGATGAGGCCGAATGGCCTCCCATATCAAGCGAGATATGAAGGTTATCTGAATATTTCCATTGATAATCTAATTAGGAATATCTGGCCTATCATAAGAGGAAATCGTAGTTAAGAAGGACAGCAGTTGGAGGTGGCGATTAGACCTTGCTGCCGAGAGAGACCAAGAGCGCCCGTTCCAAACATCTGAAACCAGTGCAAATAAAGGAACCCCCAAGAGAGAGGGGCCATATGGTCCAAGGAAACCAGAGAGAGAGAGAGAGAGAGAGAGCCAAATGGGGTCCAAGGATCCCACCAGAAATAAGTATCTTCTCTTCTGCCAATCAATATTCTGATAAAATTCAGAGCTTTTGGACGCAGCTTGAGTAATCTCCTGAACATCCAGGAAAATGTTTTTTTTTTCTCTTTTAGAGACCAAAAAGGGGCTCTATTCAAATATCTCTGCCTTATCCAAGCGACCCAGATCAAACCAGCTCTGAATTACAACATCCATATTAGTTTTAAGGCACACGTTTCGCTCCATGTCTCAATATTTCGGATACCAAGCCCGCCCTCATACTTAGGAGTGCACAGATCCTTCCAAGCAACCTTTGCGCCTGTAGAAATCCCAATAGTCCCGTGCCATAAGAAATAACTACAAAGAGAATTGAGAGCTCTCATTACTCACTTGGGAAGAAAAAACGCACTTGACCAGTAGCCAATGATACCAGAGATGAAAAAGGTAAGCATGGTTAGCCTGCCCGCCATAGATAGAGTTCTTGTAGTCCAAGAGCTCATTTTCTTTTTTTTTTGCAGTAGCGGATCACAGTCTGAGAAGGATAACTTCTTCGTGCAAAGAGGAGTCCCAAGATAGCGAACCGGAAGATTGGAGCATGCAAGCCGGAACCCATTGGAGATGCGCTGAATCTCATCCTCCCCAATCCCTGAAGCGCACAAGGTAGTTTTGCTGATGTTAACTGCAAGGCCATACATCATTTCAAAATCTGATAACACAGCAAAAACTCCTTCCAAAGATAATTCAGAACCCTCGATGAAAATCAGTAAATCATCAGCGAAGCACAAACGAGTCAATTGTTGATCGGCACTGTCATGATGGTAACCAAGGAAACCAGACGAAGCAGCCCTGTTCAGCATTAACGATAGAATATTCATCATCATGACAAATAAGATTGGCGACAACGGATCTCCCTGTCTTAGACCAGTCTTCCCTTTAAAGTAGCCCGATGTGACTCCGTTTATACTGAGGGAGATGGATGGAGAGCATATGCACGTCTTAACCCAGCCAATGAACAGAGGAGGCAGATCATAGGCGTGAAGAGTACTCAGCACGAAATCCCATCTAACTGAATCAAAAGCTTTCGCTAAGTCAACTTTGACAGTCATTTTTGGAACCTCTGAATCTTTGTGGTAGCCATTAAGAACCTCCGATGCCAACAAAATGTTCTCAAGAATCAACCTATCCTTGACAAAACCTGGCTGGTTCGGTAAGATGATAGAAGGAAGGATAGACTTTAGCCGGTTGGAGATGAGCTCTGAGATCAACTTATATTGTGTATTAAGACACACTATAGGTCTGAATTCTCTGATAGTGTTTGCACCAGGCCACTTGGAAAGGAGGACAAAGGATCTGTCGTTTAAAGACGTGGGCATAAATCTGGTCCTGAAGAAATCAAGAGTGGAAGATATGAATTCCTCACCAAGCACGCTCTAGGAGGCTCTAAAAAATTCAACGGGAAAGCCATCTGGCCCTGGGTTCTATTACTCTTCATTTTTGAAGGAAAGATAAGATCATATCGGGCGTAAACAGAAGCATGCAAGCTTCTTTATCCTGACTTGAGCATCTTTGTGTAATAATCGCCTCAAGAAAATCTGGAAGATCAGGCCAGAAGGTACCTCAAATAGTGCATAAAATACTTTCAAAATACTCCACAGCTAGAGAGCACCTCCTGGAGCGATTTTGTAACAGACCCATCATCACGAAGCAGTTTCTTAACAGCATTTAGAGCATTCCGCACTGTCATCATATTATGATAGAAGGGAGTATTCAGATGACCTTCACCCAGCCATTTTACTCGCGAACGCTGTTTGAAGAAGCTTTCCTCAGTTAGGCGCAGATAAATCCAAAGATCCTTAGCTAGAACTTCCGTCTGAACATTGATTGGCGTAGGATCATCAAGAGCAATAAGCTGAGCAGAAACCAAATTAGCCTCTGCTATCTGCACTCGTTTCTCGATACCACTATAATTGTCTTGGTGCAAAGTTTTCATGCCTCTTTAGACTTATTTTTTAATTTGGAACAGAAATCCCTCAAAGTATAGGCCTGAGGACCTGCCTGAGCGCAAGCTCCCGTTACAACTTCAATGAAGTGGGTTCTTAGTTAATAAATTGTAGAACCTGAACGGCCGAGTGCCAAAAGAATTGGAGGCGGAGTAGACAATTGAATATGGCAAGGACAATGATCTGAAAACTCCGGTGCCGAGAATTCACAATGACTTGAAGGAAATTGTAGAATCCATGCCCCATTCACCAGACACCTATCAAGTTTTTTGCCGACTGGTTCTGAAGGCCGCTTATTTGTCCACGTATATTTAGGACCTGTATAAAGTAGATCAAAAAGACCAAGGTCACCCAGACACTGTAAAGTCTTTAGACAATGACTTTAAGTTACCCACGTCTAACAAAATCTCTAAGACAAAGAATGTGAGTTACCCACAGCTTATAAAGTCTTTAGACAAAGACTTTGAGTTACCCACAGCTTATGAAGTCAAGTCTATAAGACGAAGATTCTGAGTTACCCACGGTTTATAAAGTATATAGACAAAGAATGTGAAATACCGACGGCTTGTAATGTATTTAGACACACTTTGGGTTACCGACATCTTATAAAGTCTGAAGACAGAGACTTTGAGTTACTCACGGCTTATTAAGTCTTTAAACAAAGATTGTGAGTTATCCACGGCTTATAAAGTCTTTGAGTTATCCACGGCTTATAAAGTCTTTAAACCATATCCCCAACAACTATTAGTCGGTAGTGCATGTCTAAGCAAAGGATGTTTGGGGGATAGAATGTATGACTTAATTTAGTTACCCACGGCTGAAGACAAGTCTATAGAGAGACTGTGTTTTTGTACCCACGTGTTGCTTATAGACAAAGGCTATGAAACTTTGGATAGATCAAACAACCCATGGCTTACCAGAAAAAGTCTTTAGATTTGACAAAGACTATGAATGTTTGGTTGATAAAAGGACTAACGGCTTACAAGAACGTCTTTAAACAGACAAAGACAATGAATATATTGGTGGATAAAATTACAAACAGTACACCTTACAGTCTCTAGACAAAGACCGAGTTAGTTACCCATGGGTTATAAAGTCTTTAGACAAAAACTGTGAGTTACCCACCGCTTATAAAGTCTTTAAACAAAGACCATAACTTTCAAATGATGTATATGAAGTCTTTAGAAAATATTGAGAACCACAAGGGCTTATGAAAATTTGCAAAGACTGAGTTGAAAACTTCTTATGATGAGTCTTTAGACAATATCAAGTTATCAACAAAGTGCTTACAAAAACAACAAACGGCTTAAGAATTTTTTTGGACATGAGACTGTGATTGTACCCACTTCTTGCAATAAAGTTTTAGACAAAGACTATGAAACGTAGAGTGGATCAAACAACCAACGGCTTACAAAAAGGTCTTTAGACACGCAAAAACTATGAATGTTTGGATGTATAAAATGACCAACGGTACACCGGAAAAGTCTTTAGACAAAGACTATGTGTTATAATCGGCTTATAAAGTCTTTACACAAAGACAATGACTTGAAAGAGTCTTTAGACGGTAAACGTTTTTAGATAGACTTTGACTTGCTTGTTACACACGGCTTATGAAAAGTCTATAGAAAACTCAGATGGAAACGGCTTATGAAGAATCTTTAGAAAATATCTACCCACGGCTTATGAAAAGTTTTTAGACAGACTCAACTTGGACAAAGCTACAACACACTGCTATGAGTCTTCAGACAAAGACTAAGACTGAATCTAGATTACTTACCCAGGGCTTTATCAAAGTCTTTAGACCAAGACTAGGGGTTGGTTTTAGACTTGTTGGATGTAATGAAAAAAGGTCATCAAATTCTAAATGCAAAGACTATAAACTGAAAAGAGGTTCTTTTCTTTACCAGTACCCACGGCTTCAAAAAAGTATATAGATAAATCTTATCAATTGGTTTTGGAGTTGTTGGATGGAAAAACGACCAACTCCGTAAACGTCTTAAGGAACCCACGGCTTATAAAAGTTCATAAAGACGAGAACTATGAACTAGACGTTGACTTGATTGCATGCGAAAACAACTAATGGTGACAAACGACCAACGGTTTAAATAGATTGTAGGAAAAACTATTATTTGTTCGATGGAAAAATCTACCCGCGGCTGTGAAGTTCGCGTCAATCTCTAACCGATTGGAACTTCTCTTCTACGGAGCACACAGTCGATCTGTTTACCCGGTGTTCACCGCACCACCACCGTTAACTAGGTGTGTGGCCGCTATACTTCACCGGAGCTGGGATTGAACCAGCAATCTACTATCTTCAACGAATGACCTCACACTCGAGTCACCGTCTCTACAGCTCAATCTCACGGACTCTCTCTCTTGTTAATCTCGCATCAACTGATCTAACAACCCCTAATCAGCTCTGCTTATTAACTCTTAACTACAGCTAACAAACTCTTATAACTCGAGTTAGTTAACCTTAACACGTGTACATAACACACGCGTATCTCCTAGCTAAAGAGAGAGATCCGGTTTATTCTCAATTACAAGCTTAAACCATTCTAAACCAAGTCTAATCTAAGCTAAGCAATTGAACCTAGACCGATACAAGAGTTGTCTATAACCAAAAAATCTCCTCCTTAGACAAGTTCGTCTTCATATCACTTACTTGGATATAGCTTCCTGTCTTCTTATCTGAATCCTTTACCTGACCCTTCTCGAGCTCTTCACCGAGCTCCTCCCTAAGCCCTTTACCGGACTTAGCTCAAAGACAGTATCTCTAGTCTTTAGTAACTCGAAGCATCTTCAATGCTTCCCTCATCTTGAACACTGGTAGAACCTTGGTAAATATGTCTGCAGGATTGTTTGCTGTAGCAATCTTCAATACTTGGACTTCTCCAACTTTGATCAAGTCTCTGATGAAGTGATACTTCGTGGCCATGTGCTTGGTTCGCTCGTGATATACAGCATTCTTCGATAGTGCAATAGCACTTTGACTGTCACAATATATCTCTACTGAGTCTTGAGGAAAACCCAACTCCTCAGCGAACCGTTTCAACCAAACTCCTTCCTTAACAGCTTCAGATAAAGCTATGTACTCCGCTTCTGTAGTGGAAAGAGCTACTACCTTCTGTAATGATGATCTCCAGCTAACTGGATTGCCTCCGGCTGTAAACACCATGCCTGTAGTTGACTTGGCATTATCCAAGTCACCACCGTAGTCAGAATCACAATAACCTTTCACAACAAAATCACCCTTGCTCTTGAAGCTCAGTTGTGTATCCACAGAACCCTTTATGTATCTCAGAGCCCACTTCACTGCTTGCCAGTGCTCCTTGATTGGCTTAGTCACAAACCTACTAATAACCCCGACTACATGAGCCAAATCCGGACGTGTCCCAACCATGGAATACATAATGCTGCCAACTGCGTTCTGATACGGAATCCTCTTCATATACTCCTCCTGAGACTGTAGTTCTTTATCAGTTGCTGCTTTTAGACTAAAGTGAGCACCCAACGGAGTAGCTACTTCTTTACACTGATCCATTTCGAACTTTCCCAAGACCTGCCACAGGTAACCCTCTTGGGATACTTGTAACTCTCCCTTCTCTCTGTTCCTTGTGATCTCCATTCCCAAAATCTTCTTGGCATCTCCCAGATCCTTCATGTCGAACTCAGCACTCAACACTTTCTTCAGCTTTTGAACTTCTGTCTTGTTCACTGACGCTATGAGAATGTCGTCCACGTAAGAAGCATGTAGATGAATTCCCCTTGACTGTTTGTCTTAAAGTAGACGCATTGATCATACTCACTTCTCACATACTCCTTTGCTCTTACGAAGTCGTCGAACCTCTTATTCCACTGTCGTGGGCTTTGTTTCAACCCATACAGAGATCTCTTGAGTCTGCATACTCTGTTTGGAAACTTCTTGTCTATGAACCCCTCAGGTTGCTCCATGACTATAAACTCCTTCAAGTTTCCATGCAGAAACGCTGTCTTGACGTCCATTTGCTGCAGTTCCATGTCAAAGTGAGCAACTGCGGATAGCACAAACCTGATTGATATGTGTTTTACGACAGGGGCAAAGATCTCTTGGTAATCTATTCTTTCCTTTTGGAAATAGCCTTTCGCAACTAAACGTGCTTTGTACCTCGGTGGTTCTACTCCTGCAATCCCTGCCTTTCTTTTGAATAACCACCTACACCCTATTGCCTTCTGATCTTTTGGTCTCTCTATAAGCTCCCATGTATCGTTTGCTTCCAAAGATGTCATCTCATCTTGAGCTGCTTCTATCCACTTGTCGTTGTCTGGATCAGACATAGCCTCTTGAAACGAGTTTGGTTCAGTTGTTGTATCTTCAGACATGAGACAAACGAACCCTGCAAACTGGTCTTCACCATCTGTTATTTCACATTCATAATCCATAAGCCTTGGTGGTTGTCTTGTCTGCCTCCTGACTCTGTCTCTAGCCAGCTGATAATCACTGAGGTCGCTACTACTCTGTTCTGTTTCTTCATGTTCTGACTGTGAAGTTCATGCCGGAGCTGTCATCTCTGAATCATCCTCTTTGAGTTGCTTCAGGTCAATAAGTACAGAGTTAGTCTTTGAAGCTTCGTCTTCAAACTTTCCTGTTTTCACATCTTTATAGACTTGTTCTTCTCTGAACACTACATTCCGGCTGATCACTACTTTCTGTTCCTCCAGTAGCCACACCTTGTATCCCTTAACTCCATCTGGATAACCCGTAAATACCCCTTTCTTGGCCCTTGGTAATAGCCTTCTGTGGAGTGAACATACGCCAAGCAGCCAAATCTCTTAAGATTACTGAGGTCTGGGGTGGATGATGTCCACATCTCTTCTGGTATCTTGAACTCCAGAGCAGATGAAGGTGACCTATTTATTAGATACACGGCGGTTGCTGCTGCTTCAGCCCAAAATTTTAGTTCTAAGCCACTCTCACTCAACATGCTTCTAACTTTATTCATGATAGTCCTATTGCGTCTCTCGGCCACGCCGTTTTGTTGTGGCGTGTAGGTGCACGTTCTGTGCCTCACAATACCATTTTCCTTGCAGAATCCATCGAACTGTCGGTTGCAGAACTCCAAGCCGTTGTCAGTTCTCAACCTCTTGACCTTTCTTTCGCTTTGTGTCTCGACCATCTTCTTCCAGTTAACGAAGCTCTGAAAGGCTTCATCTTTAAACCTTAGGAAGTATAACCACACCTTTCTTGTGCGATCATCTGTAAATGAGATAAAGTACTGGCTTTGGTTGAGGCTCGGTGGCACGTTTGGTGAGCCCCATAGATCCGAGTGGACGTAGTCCAATATTTCTTTGGTGACATGCTTAGCCTGGCTGAAACTGACTTTATGAGTCTTTCCAATTACACAAGCTTCACAAAACTTCAGGTCTTCAACTCTGCTCTTACCAAAATAGTCGTTCTTCTTTAATACTTCCATTCCCTTTTGTCCCAAGTGCCATAGGCGTGTTTCGTCCATAGCCTTACCAGTAGCCGCTACTGAGCTTGTTTCCCCTTTGACGGAACATAGAGACTTGGCCTTTGCCTCAAGAATATACAATGACTGTCTTCTAATACCCTTCAAGAATACTGTGCATCCCTTGATGACCTTAAGGACACCATTTGCCGCTTTGAACTCACATCCCTTCTCCTCGAGTGTTCCCATTGATGATAGAACCAAAATAAGGAAGGATCACTTTAGCTGGGTGTTGGATATGAACCGAGAAGCAAATGGCGCTTCTGGAACTGAGATGGATTGAAAGGATCGTCAAGAGATGCGGAATGGCTCTTGATATACCCACGATCTAAGGCTAACCACCTAAGAACGAATGTAGTGTGTTGGCTAACCACCAAATGACACACAAAGACGATTGGCTGACCACCAAATCAACAAGCCGGTTCAAACCGATGAACTAGCTAAGAACTCTCTCTCTCACTCAGAGAAGAAACGAAATAAACAACCAAAATGAACTGATTTTATTCATCAAAGGGACTACATATTTATAGTGTTTTGTAGTCAAAGAGAATTAAAGAAATTGTGTAAAAACAATACATAGAAAATATAATCTTGACCATATCTGAATTAATGAGTCAAAGACTCAGTCTTCCATGCAGATTGGTCAAAGATGACTCTTCAGCTGATGTCCAGGTTCATCCGAACCCATTGGATGCACGGCGGTAACGATAAGGACTCCTACGGGAATGTCCGGATGGTCCGCCGGGTGAGAATCCATGTCTGTCTTCAGGTTCATCACGACCCAAGCTAAGTCTAGCTTGATCCAAGTCAAATCTGGCATAATCTTTCTCAAGTCTGGCATGATCTTTCTCAAGTCTGGCACGGTGAAAAACATGAACCTCGGTTGAAATGTTCAGAACGTCCTGAACTCCATGCTGAGCTGGTTCCATGTAATGATCTGTGGACTGCGGCACATCATTCCCTTCCTCTTCAAAAAGATTTGTCCTCAAATCTGAAACATTAAAAGGAAAAGGGTTATAAGCAAAAGAACCATAATTAAAATGTTGCTCACCTTGAGTTTGGTCCGGTTTGTGAATGGGAGAAGATCCTTCTTTACGACCACAGTTTTGCTCTCCACCTGACCCTTCCTTCGGTTCATGTGCATAGTCGTCGAAAATTGGCAAAGGGTCTTCCTTTTCTGTCTCGGTTTCAGCTTTCTCCAAATTCACTAACGGTTTCTGTTTTTGGCACTTGTTGGCATAATGACCGACCCTATGGCATTTGAAGCACCTGGTAGAAAGAGCCTTGCTTGTGGTTTTCACAGCCTTGCTTTTATCAGAAGACAACACATTAGTTTTCAAATCAGAATTTGAAATAGAAGAAGAATTACTTTGTTGTTTTGGTGCAGAAGAAGTGTTGTTGTTTCCCTTCTTTTTGAGTTGCCGGACAACATGAATCGCCTTATGCAACATCTTTTCCAAGCTGGCATAAGTCTGAAGCTTGTTCTGATCAGGCACATCACAGTTGCTTCTCTTGGCTTTGGTGAAGGGACGATCACGACTTCTGACCAACTTCTCATCATCGCACCTGTTTTGTCTCTTCTTTTGTTTCTGCACAATGTCAAACCCATTAGAAGCAAACTGTTTCTTATCAAAAATCAATTGCTCCTTTTCAAAAACAGTTTTAAAAGGAAAGTAGACGTCTTGTTGTGGTTTTGATTTCTTGAGAAGTCCAAACATCCTGAAAACACTTAACAAAGTTAGCAAATAAAAATCCTCACACTCTCAAGTGTTTAGCTCACGATTTTTAGATGGTCACTCAGAGTTCTTTCACTGGTTCAAAGGATGATAGGCAGTAAAAAATCAGCAGTCAAAACCCAAAACTAACTTTAAGGGAAAAAGAAAAGAAAAGAAAAATGAAGAGATTTTTGTGTGGATCCGCCTTAACTGTCCTAAGGCTGGGTTTCTCTTCAGCCAGCAGAGTTTCTCTTCCACCACTCCCCCTGGATTTCTCTTCAGAAGTGATTCAAGCCAAAACTTTCACTCTTTTTTTTTTGATCGATTTTTTTTTTTTCTCTTTTTTTTTTTTTTTTTTTAAATAACTGGCGATCACAAGGGAGTAAAGGAACAGCCCGGATCCAAAAAGAAATAAGAAAAGAAAATCGTGGAGAGATGAGAAGATGAAATGAAAACAAACCAGCCAAAGTGGGTCTGATACCACTTGATAGAACCAAAATAAGGAAGGATCACTTTAGCTGGGTGTTGGATATGAACCGAGAAGCAAATGGCGCTTCTGAAACTGAGATGGATTGAAAGGATCGTCAAGAGATGCGGAATGGCTCTTGATATACCCACGATCTAAGGCTAACCACCTAAGAACGAATGTAGTGTGTTGGCTAACCACCAAATGACACACAAAGATGATTGGCTGACCACCAAATCAACAAGCCGGTTCAAACCGATGAACTAGCTAAGAACTCTCTCTCTCACTCAGAGAAGAAACGAAATAAACAACCAAAATGAACTGATTTTATTCATCAAAGGGACTACATATTTATAGTGTTTTGTAGTCAAAGAGAATTAAAGAAATTGTGTAAAAACAATACATAGAAAATATAATCTTGACCAGATCTGAATTAATGAGTCAAAGACTCAGTCTTCCATGCAGATTGGTCAAAGATGACTCTTCAGCTGATGTCCAGGTTCATCCGAACCCATTAGATGCACGGCGGTAACGATAAGGACTCCTACGGGAATGTCCGGATGGTCCGCCGGGTGAGAATCCATGTCTGTCTTCAGGTTCATCACGACCCAAGCTAAGTCTAGCTTGATCCAAGTCAAATCTGGCATAATCTTTCTCAAGTCTGGCATGATCTTTCTCAAGTCTGGCACGGTGAAAAACATGAACCTCGGTTGAAATGTTCAGAACGTCCTGAACTCCATGCTGAGCTGGTTCCATGTAATGATCTGTGGACTGCGGCACATCAATTGAGATCAGGTTCCTTGAGATCTTAGGCATGAATCTGACCTCACTGAGCAGGAAAGTAGTGCCATCTTGGTTCTTGAACCTCACTGATCCCATACCTTTGACTTCAGCTACCGTATTATTCGCCATTCGCACTCTCCCACATGTAGACTCCTGCAGGTCAATAAACACATCTCTTCTTGGTGTCATATGGAAAGAACACCCTGTGTCCAATACCCACTCATCCCTGTCTGCAGTTAATGAGTTTGCTTCTGCTACTAGGAGGCCAACAAGATCCTTCGCATCATCTTTAACCAATGATGCCTCTCCCCTGTCTTGAGTCGACTTTTGATCCTTGTTCTTGTCAAGCCATTTGTAGCATTGCTTCTTGAAGTGACCCTCTTTTCCGCAGATCCAACACAGACGCTTTCCTTCCTTGCTCTTAGACCTCGATATGCCGTTGCTCTTGCCTGAGGAGTAGCTTCTGTTTCTACTGTCAGCTCTACCCCTTACGTAGTTACCCTCCCCATTTAGCTTCGTAGTAGAGGTTTCCTTATACTCCATCTCCTTAGACTTGGCCGCACTCGCGACCTCATCAACTCTTATGGCATCTCTACTATACTTTAAAGTTTTCTTGAGGGAGTCATATCTGCTTGGTAACGCATTGAGAAGAAGTATGGCTTGTACTTCTTCTGGAATCTCTATGTTGAGATTGTTGAGGTCCGCAATGAGTTTGAGGAAGTCATCAACATTCTGATCAATGGTTCTGGAATCTTGCATCCGAAATGAGTACACCTTGAGTTGAGCGTGCACTCGATTAGGTAGCGTCTTGGCCATGTACAACTTGTCGAGAAGCTCCCACGCCTCCGACGCAGTCTTGACCTTGTCAAGCTTCCTGAGAACATGATCTCCAACACTCATGAAGATTATGTTCATCGCCTTCTCATCTCTTTCCAATCTTGAAACTTCGTCAAGTTCATGCTTCTTCTTCGATTCTTCATCCTCATCATCCGTCTTTGTAGTCACTAAAGCTTGTGACGTCGGAGACAGAACGTCTTTTAATCCTTGGACGCTCAGGTTTGCCAGCATCCTCTTCTTCCAGATTTCGAAGTCTCCAGTGCCGTCGAACATCGTAATCTGTATTTGCATCTTCATCTTGTGAGTCGCCATCACCAGATTCACCGCTTAGCAGATCTTGCTTTCCGGTTTGAGCAATCGGAGCCGCCGATCTTGAACTTCGTAGACTTTTACTTGAACTTGAGAACCTCAGCTCTGATACCAATTTGTGAAGTTCGCGTCAATCTCTAACCGATTAGAACTTCTCTTCTACGGAGCACACAGTCGATCTGTTTACCCGGTGTTCACCGCACCACCACCGTTAACTAGGTGTGTGGCCGCTATACTTCACCGGAGCTGGGATTGAACCAGCAATCTACTATCTTCAACGAATGACCTCACACTCGAGTCACCGTCTCTACAGCTCAATCTCACGGACTCTCTCTCTTGTTAATCTCGCATCAACTGATCTAACAACCCCTAATCAGCTCTGCTTATTAACTCTTAACTACAGCTAACAAACTCTTATAACTCGAGTTAGTTAACCTTAACACGTGTACATAACACACGCGTATCTCCTAGCTAAAGAGAGAGATCCGGTTTATTCTCAATTACAAGCTTAAACCATTCTAAACCAAGTCTAATCTAAGCTAAGCAATTGAACCTAGACCGATACAAGACTTGTCTATAACCAACAGCGGCTTAGAAAACTCCTGCACAAAGACTATCTTTGTTTGAGTTTTTGTACGGTAAACAAGATCAACGACTTAAAAGAAGATTTAAAGCAGAGACTATAAACCAAAAACCAAATATTTACAATAACCACAAGGCTTAAAAGAGTTTAAGACAATAACATGAATCAAAAACAGCCTCCTTACTTCACCACAAGCCTTGACAAATATTTAGACAAAGACTACATGTCTGCTTTTAGATTGTTGGATGGAAATTGGCTTAAACCAAGTCTTTAAGACATAGTATGAACCAAAGAACGATCAATGTAAGTATGAGGCATTTTGCATGAAGTAAAGACTAATTAATTCTGATTTTCTCAGGTATGCATGTGCTTCAGAAGGTGCTCATTTGATGTGCAGCAGATTTCTTTTTTATTATAGATTCAGAATTTTCTCAGGTATGTATGTCCTTTTTCAAACTTGTTTGTAATTTATTTGACGAAAATCACAAGAAGGAGACACATACATGAAGTAAAGACTAGTTTCAATTGTTTAGGTTCGTGCTTCAAAAGCTGTTCATAACCTCACTGATGCCAAGGCTTTGTTCAGGTATATGCTTTTCTTGACTTTTTCTTTGTAAATTGGTATTTGTACATATGAAAAATTTACAAAGTAAGTTATGTGATATATCTAAGCTCCATTTTTTAACTGAAATTTTATTTTAACCTGACTTGTCAACATTTCTTTCATTGGTCTAGCGTCTGTGAGAGTCTAAAAATTGACTGCTAATATATCCATTGATGAACAGGCAGATTTTCTATTTTGATACGTTGGAACACTACATTATGTCTTTACAGTGTTTGTAATCTCTATTCCATGATTTGTAAGGTCTCTAAGTTTTCGAAAACAATGTATCTTGGAGTCGGTTATAGATCAAAGTAGGTGAGAGATTCCTGCATATTGTGGTGGTAGTTTCCTTAAATTTTGAGTGTTTCTGTTTTGTGTTATACTCGCTAGCCTTCAGTGATCATTCTAAACAGCGTATACATTATAAAGTCTTTCGTTTTATGAGATGAATGTATCTTAGAGTCTCTTGTAGATCAACATATGTGAAAGACTGCAGATTGTAGTATTAATTAGTTTCTTTGAAATTAATTTTTTTTGTTTTGGAGTTTCCCTGTTAACCCTCGGTGATCACGGTATACTATATATTGACTCGCATGGTCATAGGGCTATGCCTAAATCTAAACCAATAGTTCAGAGAAATAGAAAAACTAAAGTTAAAGAACAAAACTGGCCTCAACACCAAGTCTTCAACCTCCTCGGCTTCTTTAGGCAAGATCAGCAGGCATCTCGCGGATTCGAGTACCGTGGTACAGCTCCATGTCCCAAAGAGTCTTCATGTCACAACTTTTCACAAAGTTAATCGGCTAATCGCAACACCTTCCCACCCAAACCGACCAGCTCGTCCAATGCGATTAATGTAAAGCTCAGGTATTCGGTATATCATAATTGACCACATGAGAAACCTGCAATCGATCCCTCCTGCCCACACATCTGAAGCAATCAAAACACGGCTTTTAAAAGTCGGAACTTGTTCATGATTTCCGCTCTCTCCTTTTGACGTTTGATGACACTATGAAGTTAGTAGTCCTCATCTTCTCAGTAAGCCAATCCACCTTT
Source organism: Brassica napus (assembly GCF_020379485.1). Lineage (NCBI taxonomy): Eukaryota > Viridiplantae > Streptophyta > Magnoliopsida > Brassicales > Brassicaceae > Brassica > Brassica napus. Next base: position 9,738,018 of record NC_063438.1, read on the forward strand.
TACAATCCAGACCAAAGCTTTAACACTCTCTGACATATAAGATATAGGGAGACCCAGAGAGCTTAAGAACACTAGTACCTTTTGTCTTGTGTTGCAGAAGATAATAGCTTGATTGATAACAAGCCTCCCATAAAGATCGTAAAATGTATCAAACTTCCAATCTTCTTCCCCAACATCAACATAATACTGTTTGATTCCCTGAATGCAGTAATTTGCACGGTGATATTCTAATCTGCATAGAACATCACAGTGCAAATTAATAGTGGACCAGACCTAACTAATGTTGTTGTAACCATTTCCAAATATTAATTAAGAAAGTACAAATAATGAATTCATATGGTATAAACATAAACTAGAAGGTGTATTAAATTTTAAAAAATTCAAAATAATAGTTAAGTCTAACAGAATGTTTTAGTTTTAATAAGAAAGAAAAGCGCGGGTTTTGTTTTTTTTTTAATTATAAACAAAATTCGATATAAATTAAAATTTTACGATTTTGTACATTTGTGTAACAAAGTCTTACTATATCGAAGCAGATAAGTTGTTTAAAATTATATAATTTATATATTAGTTTATATGAGATAATGTATAAAATTATATAATATATATATATTACTTCATATGAGATTATGTATGAAATTTTATAATATACATTAGTTTATTTGACATTTTGTATCTTTTCAATATTTGAATATTTTTCGGGTTTCAGATATTTTGGGGTTTTAGGTATTTTGAGTATTTCGGTTTCAAAATACTTGAACTGAACCAGATCCACTATGTACCCAAAAAATATAAGTATTTTATTTAAATAATGGACAGAGACCTATCCAAACTCAAAAAGAGCCGACCCGAACCTAAACCAAAAAATTCAGATATCTAGTTGGGTCAAAATATGTAGGACTCAAAGGATCCAAATCCGAAAGGAACTGACCATCCGGTCCAAAGACCCTAATGCCCAAATTTAATCTCTCTCATTATATTTTGTGTGCATTTTATAAGAGTTACATTTGTGAAATTGGTGTAAATTAAGATTTACTTGGCATATTTTAGCTAATTTAATAGTAATAAATTTGTATGTTTTTAATAGTATTTAAACTTATCTTAAATAACAAATTTTTATCATAGATATTCTTATAAAAATTAATTTAACGTAATATATATATAATTCTGTTTTGACAGATGATTTGCTAAAGTGTTTTTATCAAATTTGATTTTATACATGTTTGAAACTATATAATGTAAAATTATATGGGGTCTTTGCAAATATGACTCAAAACTTGAAGTCAAACACAAAACTAACTCATGTTTTTTTGGAACTTTGACTTGCCTCTTTCACTTCAAAGTTCATATTATTCACGAAAATGCCATCATTTTTTTTTCTTATCGAAAATGCATATTTTACTCTATCACCCTCATCTTCTTCAAGTATTCACAATATTGTCATTGCCATCAATACACCAACCACCATGAACTACCAATTCGAAGGTCTTAATGCACCTAAAAATCGATTAACACTCTTTCTTTCTCAATTCTTATGAACTAAAAACAACATCTCTTTCACTTTCTCTCCATATTCATCAAGAAAAACCCAAGATTTTGATTCTAAAAAGTTTATGGTTCATAGAGCCATTGAAGCTTACGATTCTTAGTGGGTCACTTTTGTTTGAGATTTTGGGTGCTTGGAGAAGATTTATGTGTGCTAAACAAGTTATATCACTGACTGAAAATATGAAATCAGTTTTTTTCCCTGATATGTTCGTCCAGACGACTTACAGGTAAGTCGTCTAGCTGTTGACGACTTACAAGGAAGTCTTCTGGTCAATGCAGAGGTTAGTTTTGCAATTGACTTTTAAATGTGTTTTATAGACAGCTTACATGGAAGTCGTCCATCTTTTTTTATTAAAAAAACATTCGAGACGCCATGTAAGTCATCTAGGATAATTGAGTTAGTTTTGCATTTGACCGGATTGTGTCAGAAATTTGACTTTTCCTGGAAGACTTACGTGGAAAATTAAAAAAACCAATATTTTGTTATACCTAGACGACTTACATGGAAGTCATCTCAGGTTAGGTTTGCAATTGAAAAATAAAACAAAAAAATAAATTTTTTTCTAGACGACTTACAAGGAAGTCGTGCGTCTGACGACTTACATTGAAGTCATCCATGATTTTATTCCGAGATTCTGTTCAAACCTTGCTTATCTTGGACGACTTCCATGTAAGTCGTCGGACGGACGACTTCCGTGTAAGTCATCTAAAAAAATATTTTTTTTTGTTTTATTTTTCAATTGCAAAATTAACCTGAGACGACTTACATGAAAGTCGTCTAGGTATAATAAAATATTGATTTTTTTAATTTTCTATTGGACGACTTACGTTTAAGTCGTCCAAGAAAAATCAAATTTATGACACAATCCGGTCAAATGCAAAACTAACATGTTTTCCCTAGATGGCCTACATATAAGTCGGCTCGAGTTTTTTTTTTAACAAACAAAGATGGACGACTTTCATGTAAGTCGTCTAGGTTAAAAATCAATTGCAAAACTAACCTAATGGACGACTTCCTACAAGTCTGCCAGATGACCTCCGTGGAACTCGTTTGCGTTAATGTTTAATAAAATTTCATTTTCTCTAAAACTATAAATAATTTTAAACATTTTCTTGTTAATTCATGTCTATTAATCAATATTTTAGCTAATGAATGAAATCTATAACTTAATTCGTGATATTTATGAGGTTACTAACATCCATGTTTGTTAAAGTTTCTAGCTGATCCGAGAAGACTTAAGTAACGTAAGTTATCAATGACTTAAGTATCATTTTTGTTATATGTTTATGCATAATTATCAATGACTTAAGTATCATTATTGTTATATGCATAAATAATATTTTTTGCTACACAACTTTCCAAAAAACTTCTAAAGAAAGTGTTATATCTTTGAACTTATGAAATGGTTTATCTTTTGTGAATTTGACTAAGTTTTCCTGAGAATTCTTCTTCCTTAGCTGTAATAAATTTTATTAATTTTTTCTGTTATTTTGTTTTGCTATTGAAGTTGTATCAATAACTTCAATTATGTCAAGTAATTTTGCCAAGATAATAGTGTGGAATATGAACATATTTACCAAAATTTTTATTAATATCTCTTCAAATTTACAAAATAAAATCACAACTAAATGAGTACACATGCAAATCACAAAACATACCAGAAACAAAACTATTATAAATCACTCCTATACAAAGACAAGCTTGGACTCCACTTGATATGGAAGACTTTAGAAGACTTCTAGCACTTTATATTTTAGAAGACTTTGAAAGACTTGTGGGAAGTCTCCTCGGAAGTCTTCTAAAATATAATGCGCTAGAAGACTTCCAGAAGACTTCTCGTAAGTCTTCTAGTGCATTATATTTTAGAAGACTTCCAAGAAGAGTTTCCATAAATGTTCCAAAGTCTGCTCCAGATTTGAAAAACCTATATATCAAAAAATGTTCAAATGACTTAAAAACAGAGAAAATGAGTGGAAGATTATATAGATCTACTTTTATATAACACACAAAGTACATATCCAAGTAGAAGATGAGAACCATCTTGTTAAAAACTTACAACAAAAAGATAGATTAGTGAGAAAGACATGAGACAAAAATAAAAATTTCATATAAAGTTTGGTGTTTTCAAGTCAAAGAGATTAGAATGGGTTTAGAGAATTTTAGTTTGGGAAAAAAGGTAAGAATTTTATGCAATATGAAGTTACCAAATGAAGAAAAATCAGATATACGAACTTTCCAAAATGCTCAGATCTGTTATGAAAGGGAGACATGTGAGAAGACTCCGTCAGAAGACTCCGTCAGAAGACTTCCAGGTAAGTCGTTCTAGAAATCTTCTACCGTATTATGTTTTAGACGACTAACAGGTAAGTCGTCCCAGAAGTCTTCTATATCTGAAAAACCTGCATATCCAAATCCAGATCTAAAAACTTGCATATCCAAAAACGTTCAAATGGCTTAAAACAGATAAAATGAGTGAAAAATTAGATATATCTACCTTTATAGAACACACAAAAATACACATCTAAAATTAATAGATCTATCTTTAAATGAATAGAAGATGAAAACCATGTGATGAAAATCCTGCAAAACAAGATAAACTAGTGAGAAAGATATGAGACAAAAAAAATAAATTGATATAAAGTTTGGTGTTTATAAGTTTAAAGAGATTAGAGAGAGGTTGGAGAATTTTAGAATGAGGAACATACCATTTTTGTTGCAGCCATTTGAGAGGAGACGAGAGAATGTGTAAATTTTTCTTTATATATGAAGACAAAAATTCCAATAAAATTAAATATTTTCGATTCAAAAGACTTTCAAAGACTTCAATATTTTTAGCCGGATAGTAAAATATTTTTAGCGGGAAACTAAAATATTTTTAGCGAGAGTTAGATGAGTTTCAGAGAAGTCTTCTAATCGCCAAACGACTTATATGTTAGTCGTCAAGACCCTAAACATAACCCCTAAACTAAATTAACTAACTAAACACAAGGATGACGGAATTGAGGCCTATTAGTCTTTGTAATGTAGGGTACAAAATTATTTCGAAAGTTTTATGCCAGCGGCTAAAAATTTATCTTCCTTGGCTCATTTCCGAAACTCAGTCGGCTTTTGTGGCTGGAAGGTTGATCTCTGATAATATTCTTATCGCTCAGGAGATCATGTTTCATGGACTGCGGACTAATAAAGCATGTAAAGGAAAGTATATGGTAATCAAAACGGATATGAGCAAAGCGTATGATAGAGTGGAGTGGGACTTTATAAAGGCCTTATTACAGAAACTGGGATTTGACCTTCATTGGATTAAATTAATGATGGAATGTATATCATCTGTGGAATATAGGGTTCTCATAAATGGACAACCACGTGGCTGCATTATTCCCCGTAGGAGCTTACGTCAAGGAGATCTTTTATCACCTTATCTATTTATTCTGTGTACTGAGGCTTTAATTGCAAATATAAAGAAGGCAGAGAGAGGGCATCAATTAACAGGGATGAAGGTAGCAAGAGCCTGCCCGTCGATTTCTCATTTGCTTTTTGCGGATGATAGCCTTTTCTTTTGTAAAGCTCAAAAAGAAGAGTGTCAAACCATTCTCAGGATTTTAAAGGAATATGAGGCAGTTTCAGGACAATTAATAAATTTTGATAAGTCTTCAATACAATTTGGATATAAGATTGAAGAATCTGTTAGGCAAGAATTAAGAGATATTTTGGGAATCCAGAATCTTGGAGGAATGGGATCCTACCTGGGTTTACCGGAAAATATGGAGGGCTCAAAGATCCAAGTGTTTAGTTTTGTACAAGATCGTTTAAATAATCGAGTCAATGGGTGGACTCTTAAGTTCTTTACAAAAGGAGGAAAGGAAGTGATCACTAAATCAGTGATTACAGCATTACCAAATCATATGATGTCCTGCTACCGATTACCAAAAGCAACAGTAAAGAAACTAACGAGTGCGGTATCACAATTCTGGTGGAGTCCAGGGGGAAGCACAAGGGGTATGCATTGGAAATCATGGGACAAGGTATGTGCAAATAAGGATGAAGGAGGTTTGGGGTTTAAAGACATCACTGATTTCAATACGGCGATGCTGGGTAAACAGCTATGGCGTCTGATAGAAAAGCCAAACACTTTATTTTCTCGAGTTTTCAAAGGTCGGTATTATAGGAATGCTTCCTCCTTGGAACCGATTCGTTCATATTCTCCGTCATATGGCTGGCGGAGTATTGTTTCTGCTAGATCTCTGGTTAGCAAAGGACTAATTAAACGGGTGGGATCAGGGTCTTCTATATCTGTAAGGAATGATCCTTGGCTCCCAACCACTCGCCCGAGACCAGCTAATAAAAATCAACACAATTTATATCCGGACCTTACTGTAGAGTCCCTCATTGACTCTACTTCGCGTACTTGGAATTTAGAGGCAATTCGGACATTGGTGGATCCTCAGGATGTGAAACTTATAGAAAGCATACCATTGAGCAGGACTCAGAGGGTGGATAAAGATGGATGGCACTTTACAAAAAATGGAAAATATACGGTCAAATCAGGATATCAGGTCGAGCGGATTTATCCAGATAGAGAAAGGCCACCGCTACTGATTGGTCCCACAGTTGATGTTTTGAAGGCTTACTGCTGGAAAATACGGTGCCCACCAAAGTTAAAACATTTCCTATGGCAACTGGTGTCAGGATGTATAGCAGTGCGGAAGAATTTACAAGCGAGGGGGATCCATGGGGATATTTGTTGTGCCAGATGTGGAGCTCCTGAAGAATCGACAAATCATGTGTTTTTTGAATGTCCTCCAGCTCTTCAGGTCTGGGCTCTTTCGAAGATACTATCAAATCAAGATATTTTTCCAACTAGATCCCTCTTCACAAATATGGATCATCTATTCTGGAGAGTTCTCCCGCAGATGGAGGATCATCAGTTTGCATGGATACTATGGTATATCTGGAAAGCTAGGAATAATAAAGTTTTCAGTAATTTGGATATGGATCCTATGGATACGCTTAAATTGGCTGATACTGAGTCAACACTGTGGGCTGAGGCACAAGTAGTGAATGACCAGAGGACGACAACACAAATAATAGATGTGATATTGCCGTCGATCCCAGGAGGATGGTGTTTTACAGATGGCTCGTGGAAAGAGGGGGATGGTTTTTCAAGACAAGGTTGGCTTAGTACTTTGGAAGGTTTTGATGGATTGTTGGGGGCGAGGAATGTTAGGACTAGTCTATCGCCTCTTCATGCAGAGATTGAAGCGTTGCTCTGGGCAATGGAATGTATGAGGAATTTACGTCAATTTCAGGTTACGTTTGCAACGGATTGTTCTCAATTGGTAAAGATGGTTTCCGAACCAGAAGAATGGCCAGCTTTTGCAAATTATTTGGAAGATATCAAGACCCTGAAAGAGAGCTTCACCCGATCAGAGATTATCTATGTACCACGGACGCAAAATTCAAAGGCGGATCGTCTAGCGCGCAGTGCTAGAAAGCAACCGTCTTTTGTTGTTCACATGGATTCATATCACCCGGTTTGGTTTACAGAGTTAGTATAAGTCTGTATTGTTGATGACAAAAAAAAAAAAAAAACTAAACACTTCATAAAATCAAATTAAACTTAAAAAATGTTTACTATACACAAAAACAAACACATATAGGTAAAATATAATTTTTCAAAAAAATATTTAAGCTTTCCAAAATCTAACCCTAAGAATAGATACAATACTACAACATATGTTGTCAAACCCTAAGCCAAAGAATATCATGATTAACTACTTTCACTCATCTATGTTGAAAACTATTCAATTTTATTATATTTTAATTTATATTACTTAAAACTATTTATAATTATATGATTTTAAATTTTCACTTATCAAAATATTTTTTAAATTTATTGTTAAGATCAACTACACCAGAAAACTTCTTTGGAAGTCGTCTAGATGACTTACAGTATCTATATTTTTTTTTGGTCACAAAGGGCTGACTGTAATTTCACAAGGCTTTTAGGTTAGTTATGCATTTGATTCAAGTTTGGATACAGTTTTGTATTTAAAATCAAGTTTTGAGTCATATTTGGTAAATCTCCCAAATGATATAATATAATCTGTTGTATTATACCTGCTAATTCATGCTAATATTGATGACTTAATATTATAGGTCTATTATTGAGCATAAGTGTGTCTATAGTTATCGAATAAAAATAATAACGTTGGGTGATCAATACCATTAAAACATGATCATTCACTTAATGAAAATTAATATTTTCTCAAAAATACCCTTATTTTTACAAAGAATTAATAAAATTCATTAATGGCATTTAACTCTTTTGTTTTTGGGCATACAAATACACCTAAAGAGATTTATTAATAATGAGCCTATATATATTTAAAAGATATATTAACTTTAAATTTAATATAAGTATAAATATATTATGAACTATAAATAAATTAACAAACATGAAAATATGATTTTCTTAAATATATGTATCAATATTCAAAATAGTTCATTTGAATATTATACAGATTTTCAATACAAACCAAATCATATATCCTATACCATATATCATATACATATTTGAATATCATTTTTTCATATATAATGTCATTTTATACATATTATTAATATGACAATTACGAGTGTTCAAGAATATTTTAAAAATTATATTAAAATAAAATTTTTAATCTAAAATAAAATCACAAACTTATAATACGTTATTAATAACGAAAATAAACTAAAATTGTCATATCAATAAGTTTTTTATTATTATTTTTTATATAGATAATATAATAAAATTTCATCAAATTATAAAGAATCACTAACTTATGTAATATTAAAAAATATATGAGTAATTTAATCAATTTTTTTTAAAAAATACTATCATATATTTTATGTTTTATCGGATCAATGGTATCAGATTGAAGGTTAATAGTGAGTTTTTGGGTTTTTACCGGGTTATTTTTAATTAACGAATTTTTCATTAAATATGAACCAGATTATATACAATGTATCGGGTTTTAGGTTCAACCATGAATCTAGGTCGGATATGAAAACAAATCTTAAAACTCAAATATTTTTATAGAACAACTACCATATTTCGAAAAAAAATCCATATTTTGAAAAGAAAAGAAAAACAAATGATAAAAACCTAAAAACTCAAGTTCGAAACAAAAATAATGGTAGTTTGTAAATCAGTTTTTGATCAATAAATTAATAAAAAATCAAACCCGCGCTTTTTAAGCACGGATCAAAATCTAGTAAAACAATTAAAGCTCTGTAGTTATTGAATAAAATAATAACTTTTGACTATTGACGTATATTCATCATATATGTTTATAATGATGGTAATTTAATTTGTATTATAATCATTGTAAACTATATACAAAATTGAAGCATAACCAAATTATATTATCAATTTTTTTTCTTCATCACCAAATTATAATATCAGTATACATAAACAATAAACAATACATACCTTATAATAGTTAGTAAAACTTGTAATATTATAATAGTATATAAAAAATTTGTACGATGAATTGAAGTTAAGAAGTGCATAGCTAATAATTAGAAACAAATGATATACATATAAGTTATTCAAAATTTGAAACAAAGAAAAGATTACGTAAGATTGTTGTATGTGATTTGTTAGGTTAGTGGGTCCATTATCTGAGGTTATATTGAGATTAGATTGTATATTTAAAAATAATTAATATAGAGTATGTCAAAAATATTGGAAACTTAAATAAATTTAATGGTCCACCATAGATTATTTGTAAATAGATGAAAAAAGTATTTATGTCTTTTTTTGATCAGCTTAAATAAACTCAATACTGGTTTTGTAAACCAAACCGGAAATTCTGTATCCATGTAAACGATGAAATATGATTGTTTCCTGATACTGCGTGCTAGAATATTCGTCTTTTAATTCTGTGTTTGTGAATATGAATGATCTCTAAGCTGAAAAAAAAATTTCTTTCAAAGTTTTGATATCTTCCAAATAACTTGCAAATGCTGGAAATTTTTTTGGTTTTGAAACCATCTTCACCAATTGAATACAATTCGTTGCAAACGTAATCTGAAACTGACGCAAGTTCCTCATACACTCCATTGCCCAAAATAGCGTTTTCACCTCCGCATGAATAGGGGAAAGAGTATCCCTGACATTTCTTGCCCCCATCAAACCATCAAAACCTTCTAAGATGCTATATCAAGAACCATCTGTAAAACACTATCGCCCTAGAATTAATGGTAAATTCGTAACCCATGGTGTGCTGTCTTTTGTATGTTCAAACACATATGCCTCAGTTCAAAAGTATTTATGTTTTAATAGTATTAATATATATACATAGAGCTTTTACATGTTATAATTTTTTTTTCTGTTTTACTTCTCTATTTATTTAACATTTATTCATATTGTTATTTACTTTTTAAAACTTATTGTGCTTGGATAAAAAATCATATTTATTTAGCTTTAGTACATTTTGTCTACTTTATGTGAACTAAATTTTAACAAATATTTTTATTGATTGTAAATATTAGATCTGTAATTAATGTTTGAAATAGTTTCTTTACTTGTTCTTTAAAGAATTTACAATAGAGACTATAATATGTCGTTTTTTTTAATTCGTCTATGGCATATTGGCATCTAACATGATAGAAAGGGCTCTGCATACATGAGTTTAACTTAATAATAGCTTATGGTAATTAAATAGAAACTAGGTTAAGATCCGCGCCTTGCGCGAGATGAACATTATATATATAAATTATTTTATATATTATATGTTTATAGCATATTATGAAATAATAAATATATATTGAACAATTAAAAAGTCATTATCTACTACTTATATAATTAAATTGGTGCGAACATATAAATAAATTTAATAAATCGAAAAAATATTTTTTCTATTTGATATGATATATAATTAAATTTAAATGATAGTGACATATATATGGTATATGTTAATATTAATATTTATTAGATGATGCTTTTTGCTCATATTTTTTTTATCATTTGTATCTGTTATAGGAAAAAGTCTAAATTAGTGATAACAAAATTTTCACTGTGGCAATAATAGTTTAAGTCATTTATAATATTTTAAAAAATTAAGTTGTCAATATTTTTTTAATTTTTTTATCAAAAACAATGTTTAAAGTAAATTTCAAAATTACGATATTTATGTTTTTTTATATGGCATATAGTTTAATTTAAAATGATACATATATTTATATATCTTTTATTTTTGATACTTATTAAATGAGACTTTCAACTTATATTATTTTTTAATTATTGGTATCATGTCATAACAAAAATTTTAAATCATAGATCACAAAATTTGAATGTGAAACTTTTAATAGTTTTAGTAATTTATACTCGTTTAAAAAAAATCAAAATATAATATATAAATAATTTTTTAAATTTTTATTATATGGTTACTATGATTGTTTAATTTATTTTAATAGCTTAAAATTAAATAAATATAATTATAATACACACTTATTTTTATCAAATCTTTATTATTCAAAATTATTAATTGTCATATATACTTTAGTCACACTAGGCAATTCCGTAATCTTATTTAAGGAAATAATGAATCACATTAATAATGCATTTATTGTGGTTTAATAAAAAACTTATTATATATTTAAATGGACCAACTTATTTTTCTAATGATTCTAAGAATCATTATAGTGATGACACGTGGCTACAAAAAAATGTTGCAATGCTTCTCAAATAATATATAGAGGATAGATCATACAGAACGATCAATTCAGTACAAGTTTCTATTTGATTTTATCTTAAGCACATGCCTCAAAACGTCAAACCGGATTTAAAATATGAAAAAATTCTAAAAAGAAATTCAACATGCCCTATTATATCGGCTAATTTAGTATGCCTGTACTATAAAACTTTGAGATCCACGAGCATTCAACCTCTTGTTGGATCCACGTTAAACGGTGAGAAAAGAAAATGTTTACTTATCCTTTTTTTTCATCAAAAATGTTTATTTATTCGAAGTTTAAGTTTAGCGGCATTGTAAACCTCGGCCGTTTACTTAGTTATAATTACAACTAGATATAATTAAGAAAGAAGTAGCCAAAAGATATTTTTTCCTATGAAATTTAGAAAATCTTAAACTAGAGAAAAATAACCCGAACATATACATATTACACTTTTTTATTAAAAACACAAGAATTCCAAATGCGTGTTTAGGTTGCTTGGATCCAAATAAAAATTGATCAAATGATCATAAGATCGTTGCAAGAGAGAGATAATTAAATGATTAAAATATTCCAAAATGCACGTTTATCGCCTGTACGTTACCATGAGTCACCAGTCAATACAAATTGGATATATTGGAAGTTTCACGAATATGGTGGCATCGTGATGAGTTAGAAAATGATAAAGTTAGGACTATGATTAATGTTAGGATTAATAAATTCATTTCTGTATAAATTTCTTAACATTTTTACCAAAAAAAAGAAGAAATGCAAAATCATGTATAAAAGGGCACCTTCGGTGCCTGCTTTTACATCATCACTCAACTCTTCATCAGCTCTCTTTCTCTCTCTCTCTCTCTCTCTCTCTCTCTCTCTACTCCAGCAGAAGAGGTAATCTCTCTCTCTCTCTCTCTCTCTCATATTTTATATAAAGTAGTTGATTTTATATTTTCACTCCACTTGGTAACATATAAAGCAGTGAAAACTGTTTACTCTCAACCCAGTAAACATCGGCTTACTTTGTTTTTCTTTTGAAAATTAACATCGGCTTACTTTGTTGGATAATTCTCTGGGGTAGATTTTTTTTAAGTTTTTATAATAAAAATGGATCTCAAAAACTAAAATAATCAAAATAGTATTTTTTATTTTAAATTTTTAATTTTTTTTTATTTTTTTAAATTTGAAATCCTATCTCTAAAACCCTGTTCTTCAACTCTAAACTTTAAAAGCTAAACTCTAAACCTTAAATCCTAAATCTCATCTCTTAACTCTAATGTCTAAATTAATTAACCTTATAAATATAAGTGTATATTTACTTTTTTTTTATAAAACATTTAAGTTATTTTGGTCATTTTTATTTTTAAGATGACAAAAACGTTTTTAGGTATGTTCTAAGTAATTTCTCTACTTTGTTTCCACAAAATGAATTTGCATTTTCCGCTCAAGTTGGTAATGATTCAAATAAATTAATGACTAAGCAACAAAATCTTTAGACACTACGCAGTACACTATGGTCCTAAAGGTGGAAGCTAAAGGTGGAAATGGAGGGAAAGAATGGGATGATGGATTCGATTATGAGGGTGTAACAAAGATACATGTACGAGGTGGTCGTGAAGGCATTCAGTTCATTATGTTTGAGTATGTCAAAGCTGGAAAAGCAACCGTTGGACCAATCCATGGTGTCTCTGATCGTCGTGGTTTGACACAAACGGTATGAAAACGTGTCTTAAATATAACATTTTGACAAAAAAAAGGTCTCTAAATAATTAATTAGACGAAACTTCATCTCTTCAGTCCTAAATGTTCAGAAAATTGCTAGACCGTAATTAGATTTTCTATACAAGATTAGTGTCTAGTAGGCATCTACGCGCCGTCTAAAAAAATCGTTTCAGTTATACCCGATTTACTGTTTTATTAAACTTAATCCTATATATCATTGGCACCACAAACGATCTTTTTTCTGTTTTATCATTTTTTACATAGCTCGAGATAAAGCATATGGAGAACGAACATTTGGTATCTGTTGAGGGTTACTACAACGAGTCTACCGGTGTGATACAATCGCTTCAGTTTGAAACTAACATGAAGACTTCTGATCTCATTGGGTACGACGAGGGTACTAAGTTTTCACTAAGAGCCAGGGGAAAGAAAATCATTGGGTTTCATGGATTTGCTGAGAAGAATCTCAACTCTCTTGGAGCATATTTCATCAGGATGCCACCAACCAAATCAGCAATGCAAGGTGGTCAAACTACAGGTGTAGGTTATGACGATGGTGGTGACTACGATGGTGTAAAAAAAGTTGTTGTTACAACGGATGGCACTGCGATCAGGCATATCAAGTTCCACTACGACAAAGCTGGCAATGAGGAAATTCGTGAGCGAGGGGTGACGACCGGAACACAACATGAGGTTAAACATTTGTTTCAACTTGACAGGTGGACGCTTTAGTTAAAACTTAGTTAGTTCTATGAACAATCTATTATCTATTATTGCAGTTTACGATCAATCATCCATATGAATATATCACATCTGTGGAAGGAAGCTACGCTGTTACACAACCTTACAACTGTATTGTCCTTACGTCATTGACTTTCAAAACATCAAAAGGGAGAACCTCTTCAACGATTGGTCCAGTGACTGGTACCAAGTTCGTGCTGGAGAGCAAAGGTAATGCTATTGTTGGATTCCATGGACGGGTGGGTTCTTGTGTTGATAGCATTGGTGCATATTACTCTCAAGTTTTCCCTTCTCAAGAAACAGGTACCTGCCTAATTACTAATGCAAATGATTATGCCTATTGCAAACAATGAACCATAAAAGAATGAAAAAAATTCTTTAAATGATAGCGTTGAAGGTGGAACCTAAAGGCGGAAAAGGAGGAGTTCAATGGGATGATGGATCAGATTACGAGGGTGTAACAAAGATACATGTACGAGGTGGTCTTGAAGGCATTCAGTTCATCAAGTTTGAGTATAAGAAGGCTGGTCAAACTATTGTTGGACCAGTCCATGGTGTATCTGGTCGTGGGATGACTCAAACGGTATGTAATTAGGCCGTTTTTGTATTCCCAAGATGCATATGAATGCAGATGCTTAAATGTTACTCTCTCTGTTTAAAAAAAAATAGATATTTTAAAAAAAAAATCTGTTTCAAAAAAATAAATATTTTATGGTTCCATGAAAAAATTGTCAACTTCAAAAAAATTAATTTATTTTATTGAATTAATATTGGTTAAAATATATTGAAAACTGCACTTATCATAGTAATTTAATATATTTTTTTAATATGTGTGAAACCATTAGAAAATCTATCTTTATTTAACGGAGAGAGTATTCTTTTAAATTTGCATCTGGATGCTTCATGCAAAATCCTTAACATTTAAAACATCTAGATATGCATAGTGCAACAAAAAAAAGTTCTAATACAAAATTTGCATTTCAATATCTCAAAACTCAAATACCCTTCAAATTAAAATATAAAACATCTAACTTAAAATGAACTATTAAATAGTATTTTTAAATTACAAAATCGTGTTATGTGAATATACCAATTCGATTTATTTATCAACGTTTTTTTTTTGTTTCTTTTGTATGCAGTTTGACATTATCCATTTGGAGAATGAATATTTGAGATCTGTTGAGGGTTATTACGATGAATCAACAGGTGTGATTCAGTCGCTTAGATTCATCACAAACCAGAAGACTTCTGATCTCATGGGGTTTAACGAGGGTACTAAGTTTTCACTAGCAGCCAACGGGAAGAAAATCATTGGATTTCATGGGTTTGCTGAGAAAAATCTCAACTCTCTTGGAGCATATTTCATCAGGATTCCATCAACCAAATCAGCAATGGAAGGTGGTCAAACTACAGGCAGAAGTTATGACGATGGCGGTGACTGTGATGGTTTAAGAAAAGTATATGTTACATTCGATGGTACTGCAATTAGGCATATCAAGTTCGACTATGACATAGCTGGTCAAGTGGAGATGCGTCAGCGAGGGGTTAAGGAAGGAACCGAATATGAGGTTTTCCTAATTCCTTCTAACCAATAATCACTTCATGAATTCAAGATGTTAATTACTAATATACAGTATACATATTATAAATTAATACTTAGTAAATTAATAAATACGACATATATACTAATAAAATTTTATGATCCTAGGTTTAATATTCCAAAATATGATAGTAATAACAAAACTAGAGCTTGACCCGTACGTCCGTGCGGGTAATTTATACATTTTATAAATGTATAACTTAGATATAATCATAGATATTTACATTTTAAGTTTATATCAATGTAATTCTATAATCTTATTGCTTAGGTTTTGTATTTGACATTATTAATATATACAGAATTGTTTTATACATTTTACTTTTTTTTATTACATACTAATATAATTTCAAGTTCTGTACAATAGATTCATAATCTGAAATAATCAAATAGATAATCTCTTTCAAAATATATATTTTTAATTTCTAAAGTTTTCATAGAAAATATTTTTAAATTTTATTTAGTTATTCTATATAACAAAATATATATTTATTTATATTTCCTTGTTGTGTTTAAAAAAAATATACTTTAACATCTATAATTTTAGTATATAACAGGATTTTATAAGTAAATATATTTTTATGCCATAATAATTTACACATTACTTTTTGAAAAAAATTATACATAGTTTACGAATGTTTACCTGTTTTAATGGTGAATGATATTTTATATGAAATATTTTTTAAATAAAATAAGTTAATTAATCAATTTTATATTTAATTCATATAGCACTTCTATTTTAATGTAATATAAACTATAATATATATTTTATTTTATAATAAAATCTTAATTAACATTAATTTGTAATAATATTATAATAATTACGAAACAAATTACTGCATTATTTTGTAAAAGATATTTGAAATTTGTTTTTAAGATTTGTCATATTTATGTGATGCCAAAATGTTAATTAGAAATAAATGAAATATGATTTTCTAGGAAGGTTCAATTTAAAAATAATCACGCATGAAAAGAAGTTGTGACTTCTATTTTAATAGAATGGAAATGATATTTAAATGAAAGATTTATAAAAATAAAATTATTTAATCTATCAATTTAATATAGTTTTTATATTTAATTCATATAGTACTTTTATTTTAATATAATATAGACCATAATTAGAGGGTTTATGAAAATAGCATACAAATTTTATTTTTTATTTTATAATAAAATATTAATTAACATTAAGTTGTAATAATATTATACTACTAATTAAGAAATTAATTAATGCATCATTTTATAAAAAAATATTTATAACTTTTAATAAGAGTTTCTTAGATTTTTTGTAAACAGATTTTTATTATTTTATAGGTGGAGTTGTTATATATGTCAAGAATATAAGCTGTGATAACTTAATGTTGATTGAAAATAAATGAAATACGATTTTTTAGGGAAGGTTCATTTTTAAAATAATCACACATGAAGAGAAGTTGTAACTTCTATTTTAATTTTTTTTTGTAAGTATATTATTCTAATAAATCATAAAATAATAACTTTATAGTTAATAAATTATTGCAATTTTGATATTATTAATTTATAGAAAATTCACTGTATTATGATTACTTGCAGTTTGAGGTTGATCATCCACGTGAATATATCACATCTGTGGAGGGAAGCTACGCTGTTACTCAACCTTATGGATGTATTGTCCTTAGGTCGTTAATTTTCAAAACATCAAAAGGGAGAACCTCTTCCAACATTGGAACGGTGACTGGTACCAAGTTCGTGCATGAGAGCAAAGGAAATGTTATTGTTGGGTTCCATGGACGAGTAGGTTCTTGTATTGACAGTATTGGGGTGTATTACTCTCCTTTCTCTCCTCCTTCTCCTCCTTCAGAGAAACTCCAAGGACATGGTGGTGATGGAGGAGATTTTTGGGACGATGGCGTTTTCAAAAATGTGAAGAAGATATACGTAGGACAAGGAGATGTTGGTATTGCCTCTCTCATGTTTGAGTACGAGAATGAAACTAGTGAGATGATTGTGGGCAAAGAACATGGAAAGAAAACGTTGCTTGGTTACGAGGAGGTGATTCACTTAATTTCTCTCATACATCCATTTGCATTATTTTTATTTTAAACTTAAAATAGCCTAACAATGTTCTTTTACTATAACAGTTTGAGCTGGATTATCCGAGTGAGTACATTACATCTATAGAAGGTTGTCACGATAACGTAGTTGGAGCTGAAAGTGGAGTTATAACAATGCTTAGGTTCAAGACTAACAAACGCACCTCTCCACCATTCGGACTCGAATCTGCTTCCAGCTTCGCCATCCAGAAGGAAGGTTACAAGATCGTCGGATTCCACGGAAAATCCAGTGCCCTGATTAATCAGATTGGGGTCCATGTGGTTCCCATCACCGAATAAGCAACCATTTGAAGCTATCGAAGGAATCGTCGTCTGGTACCTGTCTTGCACCGTTATTTATGTTGCAATATGATTTGCTATGTATCATGTTGTTGTCTGACTTGTTTTACATTTATGCAATCGCATGTAATAAGACAATATTTCTGTTTCTTATGTCTACCTTTCTTGAAAGTTGACTTCAGCTCATATTTAGCAGACCCATCCTTCGAGTTCAACTCTTCACTGATGAAAACAGTCATGTTATTGGCGCTCAATTTAGTAGTAGCTTTAACTGCAAAGCAAACAGTTAAGATAAAAAAATCCGCAAGGAAAGTTTATGCTAGCATCTCTATGAAAATGGTTATTGCCAGTTTTTTCTTTTCACCAGCTTTGTAAAGCAAGATCGTCCGTAATCATCAACCTGACATCAACAAATCAGTATGAGGTCATGTTGACAGTCATTATTGCAACTTGCAGGTACGATTTGATAAATTTGTGATGGTGTTTGATGGTATTTTTACATTTTCTGAATGGTTAGTGAAATGCTTTCTTATAAATAATTTATTATCACAAGTAAAAAGATGTAGAGCTAGGGGTGGGCAAAAAAAAAAAGGAACCGAACAAACGGATTCCAAACCGATCCAAATCGAACCAAATTATATGTCTAAACCATTTGGTTCAAGATTTTATCAACTCAAATGGTTCGGTTTGGTTTAGTTTTAAACTGAACCAAACCAAAGAACCGATGTTTTTAATTAGATTAATTACATATACTAATTACATATACTAATATTATTAAGATTAAGATTTAATATATTTAACCTTTTAGACTACACAACTAAACATTTTATACATTTTACTTCTTGATTAATAGAATAAACACAACTAAAATTAATTAAAAGAATATGAATCTCATATATTAACATCAAAACGGGAAAGTTATTTATGATATTTATATTACGTTTGAAGATAATAATAAAAATATTTATTGGATTAGATTTTCTGCATATTTATTGTGATGTTTGTTTTATGTTTAAATATTTAAAAATAATGATTTAGTGTTAAATGATGATTTTTAATGTTTTATAAATTATATTTTTGTAATTGAACTATAAAAAAATTAAAAATCAACTCAATTGAACTGAAAAATACAAACAAAACAAAATTAAACCGAACCAGACACAAACGAAGCAAACTAAAACCGAACCGAACCGAACAAAACCCGAACCAAATCGAACATAAACCAAAACAAACTAATTTGGGTTGACTTTGGTTAAAGTTTTCTTAGACACAAATAACCTAAACCGAACTCGTAGTTAAAGCCGAAATGCCCACTCATATGTATAACCACTAAGAGCATTTCCAAAAAGACTCTCTATTTTATAGTTTGCAAAACTCTATATTTAAAATTTCGAAGTGTTCTACTCCAAAAGAAAAACTTCAAATTAATTTCCAAAACTACTTGTAATTTACATTATGGTCTTTATATTTGTCATAATTAATATAAATTCATAAAAACTTTATAAATAACTAGAACATATATTAAAATATTACAGTAATATCAACTAATAAACTCTTACACTAAAATATAAAATTATAAATAGAAATACATTATTAAATATTAAAGTAAAATAAAAATATCACATTATTCCATAAAATTACTTCCCTAATGCTCCATTTTCGGTTACATAAAATTTGTTTGGACAATATTTTAGAGGTTCCGAAGCAAATTTACTAAACTATTAGTGTTGTTGTAATATTTAAATTTTTTGCAATAATTATATCTTCATGTATCGTTTTAATAGTTTTTATTAAGTTTCTTTTGTAATATTCTTGTTGTTTAGTTCTCGTTTTAAAATATTACAAATCTTATTTTAAAATTTTATTAATTTTATGTGTAAAATTTGAATTTATAAAAATAAATTCGAAATATTTATGATATACAAAATTTTAAAAATTAAAAAGATAAAAGAAAAAGTGCTAAATAATCATAAATATTATGTGTAGTTAATTATAAGGACCAAAATACAAATAAAAAGATAAAACTTCAAATTTGGAGTTTTGGTAGTGAAACTTCAAATATGAAATTTCACTTTTTAAAACACTAAATTTGAAGTTTTTAAGTTTTTTTTTAAGGACAAAAAACTCTATATTTGAAGTTACAGAATTTTTTTTGGATTTTTTTTTGGAAATGCTCTAAATATACACTTATGCTACATTTCGAGATTATATTTCATGTAGGGTCAGTTCTTAAATTATGTATTACGAACCTAAATAATTCAAAATCAATATTCGAGTCACTCAATCTGATGTAAATAAAATACTTTTGAGGTTCTTAGAGCTGGATTGATTGAAATTTGGATAATTAGTTTTAAGATCAAGGCATTCAAACTCCAGTACATACACGTACTTTTAGATATTGGTTTCTTACAACATATATTATGCTTTAAAATGTATATAAAATATTAACAAACACTAGTACAAATTTCGACTATAACCAAAAAATAGCCACAAGAAGTTCATGACTATTTGTTAAAAGTTACGAAAAGGCTATACATTTACCACGAGAAGTGGGAAAATAAACCGAATCCGAAAATTTGAACCGCACCCGATCTGATAAAAATAAATTCGAATCAATCTTAACCAGACATAAATACCGAATATATTTTGTTTTATTGTATTTCAGGTTATGAGTTTTATCCGAACTGAAACTAAATGGATACCCGATAGATCCCAAAAAAATTTAAATTCTCAAAAAAAAAAAAACTTGTACGAGACATGATGTTAATTCATAATATGTATCCAAAATAGACTAAGATATTATTATTGAACGTCTAAAAAAATTATCTATTACATTAATATTTAATTCAAATATTTAGTTTAATATATATTTTTATATTTGGTTGATATTTGGGAGTAAGGAATCAACACCGACGAAT
The DNA here is from genome assembly GCF_020379485.1 of Brassica napus. Taxonomy (NCBI): domain Eukaryota; kingdom Viridiplantae; phylum Streptophyta; class Magnoliopsida; order Brassicales; family Brassicaceae; genus Brassica; species Brassica napus. Next base: position 9,758,628 of record NC_063438.1, read on the forward strand.
CTCCTTATTGCATTCAGAATTGGAGGCTTTATCTTGGGCAATGGATTGTATGCTTCAATTCAGGTATTGGCATATCAATCTTTTGGGACCGACTGCAAGGATGATCAAAGACCCCGAAACATGGCCAAACTTTTATACTGAGTTGGAGGAGTTTATGAAGTTGAAAATCAGATTCACAGAGTTATTGATTGTCTTTGTTCCTCGTTCGGAAAATGTATAGTGTGATTTATTAGCTAAGATAGCAAGATCTTTCCATAGGGAATTGTATTATATTGGTTGTTCTGACAACCTCAATCTTGTGTAATAGAATAGCTGTTTGAAGAAAAAAAAAAACAACCCATTTGACATCCTAACATGTGGGTTATAGGTCGTGCATGTTGCTTCAAGTTGATCATTGTTCCACATCTTATTTCTAAACAAAATATGTCCCGAATCAGATCACTGAAGTCTGAAGCTATGTGTCCTGCATCTTGTTAACACTTAAACAAACAAAACCAGCATTCTAAATAAGATTTAGAATTAATTCGGTAGGCTGGTCAAGTTATCTTAAAACTGCAATAATCATATTTTGAATTAAATCTCAAATAAAGAAAATGGAAGGCATTGCATGGTCCAAAGTTTCTGAAACATTATTATTCGACAGTAACAAAGGCTTCAAGTAATTGAAACTTGAGCTCTTTTTTTTTCACAGAGACTTATGAGGACAAAGGTACAACGAACTCAACAACAATGGTACCATCGACATAATCACCAACCTTTTCCTTCACCAAGTCCTGGAGAGTCTCAGTTTCTCCCAGAACCTTCAGATACGCAACCGATGCAATCGAGAAACCCTTTGCATTAACCGGAGAGAAGGTTTCTCCCAGTCCCACTGTGATCTGATCAGCTCCTGCAGACTTCTCCTTAACCACATCCATGATCTCCATCTTCGCCTCGTCTGAGAGGTTCTCTTTCACCTTGAGTAACGTGATCTTCCCAACGGATCCTGGAGGTGGTGTTAGGCTCCCGGGGACTATATCGGCGATATAATCAAAGGCCATGACGTCTTCCCAGATAGGCATCCATTCCTCGACAGCGCGAAGGTGAACAGGATGTGCCACGTACGCGTTGAGATCTTCCTCGGCTATGAAGGACGTGTGTGAAGCCCAGGGGGGATATGAGACGTTGGATAGGACCGGCGGAGAGGTAAAGCGCTTGGTCGATGGTGCCGAGGTTCTTGAGGTCGTTGGCCATGGCTTCAATCTTGTCGGAGTCGACATTGTCTTTGACCTTGAAAACGACGATGTGCTCGATGATTTGAGACATGACAGCGTCTGAGGAGAAAGGGAACCTTAGAGATATGATTAAGACTAAACTGAGATACACATATATAAATAGTTCCAAATGAATAAAAAAATCTATAATTAAGATAACCGGAAAGGAAAAATATTTCAAATACTGAAAGAAATCGTTAAAAGATTTCTGTCTAAATATTTTAGAAAATGAATTTTAAAATCCTTATCTAAGATAACCATGTTTTGAAAAGTTTAGTTACATAGTTCTCTAAACAAGACAACCCAACAACAACAAAGAACCTCAAATTACAATCATAATGTTTTCTAAAATGATAACTAAGAACATTTTTTGTATACACCAAAACCCAATATTTAACAAGCCCAAGTTTTATCCACTATAAATGAGTATAAAGTAATCCCTATTTATTTTAGAAACATTACAACATTTTAGTTATGATATATATCATTATTAAAATGATTTTTAGAATTTTTAGAGAAATAAATTGCGTCATCTAAACATATATTATATTTTCTATTAAAATAATTATAAAATTAATTAATGTACAAAAAATATTTTTCATTTAAAAAAATTAAAGATACTTAATTACCTAGTATGATTCATATATATATTACCTATTATGATTAATATATATATATATATATATGACAATTAATGATTTTGAATAATTAAGATTTGATAACAATTTGTGAATCTTCTATCATTTTTGTTTAATTTATATTATTAAAATAAATTAAAAATACATTAATCATATGATCAAAAAGAAAAATTATGTATATGTTATATTTTGAATTGTTAAAAATGATTATAAATTACCAAAGCAATTAAAAACCTCACACTGAAAATTTTATAAACAATGAGTTAAAGTCTTATATTAAAATATAGAAACATTTTATTTTTGAAATATGCATTGAAAAAATATTGAGAACTTAATGTTTTAATTTCAAAATTTTCATTATATTTTTAAATGACTATAAATTACTAACTATTAAAGGTCATAAATTGCAAATAATTATAAGATCCTATTAGTATGAAGCTTTATTTAATAGATAGTCTTATTAGTTATATAGTATATATCAATGTTAATATTATTAAATCCAATTATATACTATATAAAATAGATAAATGTGATTCTTTGGATTTATTAACCATAAGATGATTGCAAATAAACAAGAATAATTTACATAATAATTACTGATTTCTTAATTATTTAATATAATTTATTATTTTATAATATGTAAAAACGTAATATAAGTAATAGTATATTGTATACAAAGTAGTCATCTTGCGCAAGCACGCGGGATTTTAACCTAGTATAATATTAAGTAGAATAGCTCTAACTTTAAACTCATATATATATTAATCAATAAATTGGTTCTACATGGATGCAAAATCTCTAACCAATATGATCGAAAAAAATATTAAAAATAAATCACGGAAATGTTTTTCTTTAACACTAGATAATCATGGTATTACAAATTAAAAGAAATGTTACATTTACATGTTCTAAGATTCATGTTTGGCTGTACCACATTGCATCATGCTATCTCTTGTAATCCTATTATCCATTAATTCTCATAATTCATATTTTCTAGGACTAAAAACTCAAAGATCCTAGTAGAATCATTAATAAACTGGAGCAAAGAGGTTTCCACAAAGGCTTTTTGTAAAATTGACCTAGAACTTAAACTCAAACACAAAACTAATTTCTTCTTTTTTTGGAAATTAGTTTTGCCTTATTCACCCCACAAGTTCATATAATTCACGAAAATGCCGTCAAATTTTTTTTTTTTCGAACATGATATTTTTACTCTCTCACTCTCATCATCTACAAGTAATTACAAGATTACCATTGTCATCAATACCCAAACCACCATGAACAACCAATTTGAAACTCTTAATGCTCACAAAGTCGATTTATCCTTCTTCTTTCTCCATTCTTATGAACTAAACACAACATCTCTCTCATTTTCTCTCCACATTCAGCTAAAAAAAACTAAGATTTTGATTCACATTTTTTATGGTTCATAGAGTCATAGAAGCTAACGATTCTGGGTGGGTCACTTTCGTTTGAGATTATGGGTGCTTGGAGAAGCCTTATGTTCTAAGGAAGTTATCTCACCAATTTAAGGTATGAAATCAAGTTTTTTTCAGATCTGTTCGTCCAGACGACTTCTCAGGTAAGTCGTATGGCTGTAGACGACTTAACTGCTGTAGACGACTTACCTGGAAGTCGTCTGGTCAATGCAGAAGTTATTTTTGCAATTGACTTTGAAATCCGTTTTCAGAGACGACTGAAAGTTAAGTCATCTGCTTTTGTTTGGTTACAAAAAATATCCAAAAAACATGTAAGTCGTCATAGGTTAGTTTTGCATTTGACTGGATTTTGTCGGAATTTTGACTTTTCTGGACGATTTATTTTTCAATCGTCTGGTGGAAAATTGAAATATCAACATTTTATTAAAACCCGACGACTAACATGTAACTGGTCGTATGTTAGTTTTGCCATTGAAAAAAAAATTTTAATATTTAATTATACCGAGACAATTTACAATTCAGTCGTCCGCCCGACGACTTACATGTAAGTCGTCCAGAATTTTATTCTGAGATTCTGGTCAAACCTCTTAAATCCTGGACGACTTACATGTAAGTCGTTGGACGGACGACTGAATTGTAAGTCGTCTATATATAATTAAATATTGAATTTTCAATTGCAAAACTAACCTATGACGACTTAATTGTAAGTCGTCGAGTTTTAACAAAATATTGATATTTCAAATTTTCACCAGACGACTGAAATGTAAGCCGTCCAGGAAAGTCATACTTCTGAAATAATTCAGTCAAATGCAAAACTAACCTATGACGACTGAAATGTAAGTGGTCTAGTTTTTTTGGAGTTTTTTTTTAACCAAACAAAAGTAGACGACTTATTTTTCAGTCGTCCCAGATAACAAATTTCAAAGTCAATTGCAAAAATAACCTCTGCGTTGACCAGACGACTTATATTTTAGTCGTTTGGAAGACTTAGATTGAAGTCGTCCGCGTCGATCTTTAATAAACTTTCGTTTTCTTTGTTCTATGTTTGCTAATGTGTTTTATTTTGATTTTTTCAGATGATGTGTCAGTTACATGCAGTGTATGGAGAATGGTTAGAGCAAGTGTGAAATATGGGACAAAAATGTTTTGGGTAACCAAGTTTTGCTAAATTTGACTAAGTTTTTCAACACAAACTTGTAAAAAGTATGATATGCTTTGACTAGTTACTATTGTTTGTTTCCATCTCTTAAGTATTATTGTTATAGACACCAATGGTGATTATTGTTATGAGTTGGAAGAAGGGTTAAAATGCTTCTTAAAATGTTATATCAATATGAGGCTACCAACATTCTTGTTTATTAAGATGAGAAGAAGGTCAATGGAGTTTATTATTGCATATGGGAGATCCAAAGATAAGAAAAATGCTATTGAAGTATATTATTTCATTGATTTGTAAATGTGTAAACACATTGTTAGCACATATATTATGTCTTGGAAAACATTATTACTGATTTTACAAAAAATGCACAAATAAAAGAGTAGACATGCAAATCACAAAACAAACCACAAACAAAACTATTATAGATCATTCCTCTATAAAGACATGCTTGGACTCCACTTGATATGGAAGAAGACTTCCCGGAAGTCGTCTGGAAGACTTCCCGGAAGTCGTCTGGAAGACTTCCCGGAAGTCGTCTGGAAGATTTCCCGGAAATCGTCTGGAAGACTTCCCGAAAGTCGTCTGGAAGACTTCCCAGACGTCTGGAAGACTTCTCAGAAGTCGTCTGGAAGACTTCCTGGAAGTCGTCTAGCGCATTGTATTTTAGACGACTAATAGGTAAGTCGTCCCAGAAGTCTTCCAGATCTGAAAAACCTGCATATCAAATCTAGATCTGAAAACCTGCATATCAAAAAACGTTCAAATGGCTTAAAAACAGAGAAAATGAGTGGAAAATTAGATAAATCTACCTTTATAGAACACACAAAAATACATACCTAAAATTAATAGAGCTACTTTTAAATGAGTGGAAGATGAGAGCCATCTGATTAAAAACCTGCAAAAAAAAAAGATTAGAGTGGGTTTGAAAAGTTTTAGTTTGGAAAAAAAAGTAAGAACTTTATACAACAAAAGTTACCAAATGAAGAAAAATCAGACATAAAAACTTACCAAAACGCTCAGATCTGTTATGAAAGAGAGAGACATAGGAGAAGACTCCGTCAGATGACTTCCAAGAAGTCCAGACGACCTCCTGGAAGTCGTCTGGAAGACTTTCTAGAAGTCGTCTAGCGCATTATATTTTAGACGACTAACATGTAAGTCTTCCCAAACGTCTTCCAGATCTGAAGAACCTGCATATCCAAATCCAGATTTGAAAAACCTGCATATCCAAAAACGTTCAAATGACTTAAAACAAAGAAAATTAGTAGAAGATTAGATAAATCTACCATTATAGAATACAAAAAAATACATATCTAAAATTGATAGATCTACCTTTAAATGAGTGGAAGATGAGAACCATCTAATTAAAAACATGCAAAAACAAGATAAATTAGTGAGTAAGACATGAGACAAAACCAATAAATTGATATAAAACTTAGTGTTTATAAGTTCAAAGAGATTAGAGAGAGGTTGAAGAGTTTTAGAATGATGAACATTATATTTTTGTTGCAGCCATTTTAAAGAATGAAAGAGAATGTGTAATTTTTTCTTTATATAGGGAGACAAAAAATCCAATTAGATTAAATATTTTTGATTCAGACGACTTCCTAGACGACTTACTTGTAAGTCATCCAGAAGACTTTAATATTTTTAGCGGAAAACTAAAATATTTTTAGCGAAAAACTAAAATAGAAGACTTCCCAAACGACTTACAAGTCGTCTGGTTTAAAGTATTTAAGCGGAAAAATAATGTTTTAAAAAGTTTTAGGCATGAATATTTGGACGACTGAAATATAAGTCGTCTGGGTAAAATTATTCACCAGACGACTGAAATATAAGTCACCCTAAACATAACTTCTAAACTTATTTATCTAATTAAACAGTTCATAAAATCAAATCAAACTTGAAAAGTGTTTACTACACACAAAAATAAACACATATAGGTAAAAATTAATTTTTGAAAAAAACATTTCAGCTTTCCAAAATCTAATCCTAAGAATACATACAATACTACAACATATGTTTGCCAAACCCCTAAACAAAAAAAAATATCATGATTCACTATTTCCACTCATCTATCTTGAAAACAAATCAATTTTATCATATCTTAATTTATATCAATTAAAACTGTTTTATAATTACATGATTTTTATTTTTCACTCATCAAAATATTTTTTACAAAATTTATAGATTATTTTTAAGATAAACTGGTACCAGACGACTTAAAAGTAAGTCGTCAAGACTATTTCCAACATCTTAGACGATTCAGACGACTTACTGAGATTATATTCGTAAAAATGACTTTTGTTTTTTTTTTTGGTTACAAAGGGCTGTGTTGTAATTTTACAAAGTTTTTAGGTTAATTTTATATTTAATTCAAGTTTGGGTATAAGTTTGGAGTTAAAATCAAATTGTGAGTTTATTTTGGCAAATTTCCCATTCCACAATCAGGAAAAATGTTTTTAAACTTTATTTTACAATTAGTTGAATGGTTTGTATGTTGTTGCGCATGTGGCTCCACGTACCTTCGATGTGACCAACACAACAGACGGTCCTCCACTCCTACCAGAGTTTTTTTACTCACATACACCATTTGGTTGAAATTTTAAGAATAAGTTCTCCCTTTGAATCGATAGTCTTAACCACAATGGGGTACAAACATTTAAACAAGTCTGGTAAATAAAAAATGAGAATTCTGTTTGTGAAACAAGATCATCTCTTAGATTGGCTTCCCTTCTACAGAATCTGAATCAAAGCTTCAAAGTTCTACAGTCATTGAATATCTCTCGTCAAACTCTGAAATCTCGGCCATAGTTTAGAATCCTTCATCTCTCGTCGATTGAAACACTTTCAAAATTTACAACTTTAACACCAAGATTTTCTATAACAGGGTCCCATAGTAAAGTGCTAAGTTTTTTTTGTTCTTTAATTTGATCTTTAGTTTTATTTGAATAAATTCAATTACCAAAATCAAATAATAGTTTAGCTAAATTATAATGTGCCTTAACGGTTAATGAACGTATCTTATCCATCATATGAACCTACAAATGCATGTACGCAAGATTTGTGTTTGTTTGTGGGGGAGATTGCAACCTAGGGTTCGTAAAAAGTTTAATCTGATTTGACAAACGTAAGATAAGCTTTATTTTTTATTAGAACATTTATCTTAGCAATTATCTATACTTTGGAATTTCCATGTTGTCTAAGCGATGTCTAAGCGAGGAATTGATTCCTCTAATTTAAATTATTAGCTTTATGTGCGACTATGTGGATATAGGTACATTGATTAAGACCTATTTGAATATCCGGACACATAGTCATCTGTGGGCAGCATCTATCCATAAGAATTAGTCTGTGGTTTTTCATATATCTAGGCTAGTGCATAAGGATACCCTAAATAAATCAAAAAAATATCTATATTTTATTTTTGCTTCTAACGATTTTTTAATTTAAATACAGTTAATTTTGGGACAACATCTAACTAATTAATAATAGAAAGACAGAGAGACAAAACCAAAAGAAATTGATGGACTCAAATCAAACCCCATTCCAAGGTGATCTGTAACTTTTTCCTAATTGCGTTTTTGTTTGGACGTGTCTGATAACATGACACACGGAGATCTTCTTCCATTAATTTATACAAAGAGTTTACATGTACAGTACAAATAGTTTACATGCACTTGATCTAGCCCTCCCTTGGAACTAGATCCCTAACCTGTAATAGGCTCGATGCGGTAGTTTTGTCCTTTGTAACGATCTATACGACATATATCGGCCCTATGAACAGCTCAAATGTCATTATGTGTTAATTATATACATTTTGCATGCATAATTCCTCACATAAAAATGGTTGAATTCAAGACTAAAAATAGTATTTGATACATGATGATGATAAAAGGGCTATATGACCATTAAAAAAAAGATAAAAGGCTATATATATATATATATATGACCTTCGATTCATCTTTGATTCTCTTTCTCCGGCAGTATAGTTTTATTACTGGATACATATAAAGATAAAAGGGCTAAATTAATAGTCATGAAAATGAAGATTTAATAAAAACAAGTCACAACTGACCAGTTTTGAACTTGTGCCACCAATTTTGAATAGACAAAACTAAAACAAAAGTGGTATGCACAAGTTAAACAGAACAAGGTATACCCGGCAATCATACTACCACGAAATTGACCGACCCCATAAACCCGATTGTTGATATTGAGGGGTTTGGATCCTGTATGCGACTCTTTTAAGCGGGATCAAACCATTTAGTCTTTGCTACTTTCCACCAGTTGATAATATGAAATTCAAACTTGTGCACATATTTCATACAATAAATTGATCAGGTTTTATACATCTTATGTCCGCATGTGGTAAATAAAAGTGATATTCACTGAACTAGAGAAAAACAAAGGTGTATCCGTTATTTCTAGCTCCTGCATTGGAGACGATCAGAGGCACACCAGAGCTTTGTCGAGCAGAGATGTGACCAAAGGAAAATTTGGCCAAGCAGTCGAGAACTTTAACCAAAATCTGCTCAATAGATTCAACACTTAATTTTCTATACATGGACTCCAAACTAGGGACACATAAGATTATAAATACAACTAGGAATTTTCCTGTGTCATACGCAGAAATAACTAATTTTATACATAATATTGTTTTATTTTAAAATTATATTCTATTTATATATATAAATTAAATAAAGTTTGGACCATTTGTTTTAGTTAAAATTTGTTAAACTGGTAAAAATTAATATGTTAGTAAATTTATTTGATTAGTATTGGTTTAGTTTTATATATTTGTTAATGTACACTTACAATTAATTTTGATAATATATATAATATGATATATATAAGTTGATCTAAAAAATATATGTCTATAATTTTATTAAAATTTATCATTTATTAATGTGATATATATATATATATTAGTTTAATAGTGATATATGAAAATTGTTATTTATTAATATATATATATATATATATTTTAAATAAGTATTTATATAGAAAATTTACTTTAATAATGATATGAAACTTATTAGTCATTATATTTAAAAAATGTTGCAAAAATATAAATCTGTATAAGAAAAATGCACATATCGGTTTGAATGGTAACCAAGGGAACGAAGAGGAACCCTGCATTCCTTAATGTTCCTCAAAAATGTTATCATTCGTAAGGAATATTTTTTCCTCTTCATTCCTTCTCATTCCTCTTTTTGTAGAGAATTATAATGCAAATTTCTTCCTTGTTAATTTTGATAAGGAACCCTTGTTCCTCATCGTTTCCAAAATTTTATTCATATTCATTCTTTTCCTAATCATTCCTAATGTTCCTTGATGGTTAACAGTCACACAATCATAATTAGGTTGATCTCTTGTTATATTTTTCAAAAGGCATGTCATCTTTTTGAGAATGACTGTATTGATGACACAGACACAAATCATTTATTAGTTTTTAATATATTTTTAAAAAAAAATCAAAAATAAGTATTCATATAGGAAAATTATTTTAATAATAATGTAAGAGTTATTAGTTATAACCACATTTAAAAAACGTTGCCAGAAAATATAAAACTTTATAAGAAGAATGTACATATCATAATTAGATTGATGTCATGTCATATTTTCAAAAGCTATGTCCTCTTCTCTTGTTGAGAATGAATGTGGTGATGACACATATACGAATCACTTTGATGGTTAAGGAATAAGGTATTCTCTCTTCAGTGAGGAGGATTAACATATTTTCACTTATTTAGCTCCATTATTGCTCATATGTACTTTTCCACTTTTTAACCAGTTAATCAATGGAAACCCTCTTATTCAAATAGTTTTATTGGGGGTTCTTTAATGTTTATATACCCATATATCTGGATTTGAGTTTCAAAAGGCAATTATTGACAGTTATGCAGATTGAACATGAGATATTCAATTAAGTATGGTATAAATTAAACCATCAAACATAGTCTTGAACATTAATAAAACAGTTTAGGATGAAGTTAAACATAAATTTTCATAAACATGTAAAATTCTCGGCTATAAAATTGTTTATGTAATATTTTTTTATTTTTTTAACATAAAATATGTTCTTCAAAGGTCGGAAAATTATGTAAATAATAAACACTTTGAGAAGGCTATTTTTAAAAAAAAACACTTTAAGAACTTTACATTTTTTAGAGACGAATGATATGCTTAAGACATGGCGAGAGTATAAAGTAAATGTTTTCTTGAAAATATTACAACATATCTTAGTACGTCAATAGTTTACGTTCGATGATTTATTGTAAAATTTCTTTATCGAATGATTTATTGTTTTTTATTTTGTTGTAAGACTTCATTTAGTAAAGTATTGAAGAAAAATGTGAACTTGAAAAAAAAAAATTCATCGATGTTGTACATTCTAAAGTGACCCTTTTGAATGTCGTAGGAACGAATAAATAGAGCATTGAGGGGTGTATCATTATTGAAGTCTTATATAACTTCAATCATAGGATGCGTACGTCCTCATTGTTATCACTAGAGGTGGAGCCCTCCCCGCAAGCGCGGGGTTGTTGACAATTAAAGTGTCAATATTTTAGATGCGGATGGTGTATGTAAGTGTTTATTATGAGTGTTGCCGGCATTATGGGTTTGAGACAAATGTGGTGGGATGCATGAGTTATGGTTGATCGATAATGAAAACCGCCTATTGTTTGAATAAGTTGCTCCCACTTGGAAATGGTTAATGGATATTTAGCTGATGGGTTATGATATGGCTTGACTGTTGGCATTTGTTCTCAATCTGTTGTATTGTTTTCACGCAGACCTTTCTGGAAAATCGTAATCGAAAAAACATTTTAGTGCAATTAGATGTTCGAGTTTGTTAGTATGAAGCTAAACCAGAGGGAGGGCTGTATTTTTTCATGCAAAACTTTAGCTACAATCATTCTGAAAGAATCATGAACCAGGTGAGTTTGCTAAGTTCCATTTGGTACTATTAAAGACCTTCACACTTTTCATTTTGTATGGTAATACAATGCAGTTTGTTGGGCATCTCTTTTAGGATATTAAGGAGGAATAAAAACAAAATTCAGTGAAGCACTAAGGATTAAAAAGGATCATCTTATGCGCTCAATTCAACAACACTATATAGAAAATAATGAACCAAAACCACTGGTTATATAGGCCGACAACAACAATCTCATATATACATCTGATATCACTCAAATTACCCTAAAGAGTGTTACTCTCATCAAAAGAGGTCGAGTTATAGTACTTAGGGATCGAATCCACAAGGAGCTAGGGAACCGATTAGATCTAATAGTTATATGATTAAGCTAGGCTAATAGGTTTTAAAGAAGTAAAATAAATATAGTAAACTAGAAAGCAGTAAACAAGATGAACAAGATAATTGTTCAGCTTGGCAAGGGTTGTTTGATTGAAGGATGGTTGATAGATCTAGGTTTCTATTCAGGTGTTTGAGATTATAATTCCTATAGGTACCTATTTGTTGCATGCATGATATGTTAGAGCTCACCCGCTTAACTCAGTGATCAGCTGTCGCATGTTTCACTGGTTAACAAGCTAGATCTCGTGTCTTAACGGTTAGTATGTTGACACGAAAGAGTGTCGATCGATGGTCCTATTGGGACATCGACCGATACACCTTTGCCTATGTCGACCGATAGTCAGTTGAGGACATCGATCGACGGGTTCTAGCCAGACCTATGCGCGAGTATGAAATGCCCTATTAAGATACTAAATTGGCGGTTAGCCCTCTCTGGCAATCCTAATATGATAGATAGATGTCAGGATGGGATAACAAGGATGCTTGTGTATGCAATCCTATGATCAATATTCTAGTTAATTACTCTAGAACAAGCAATAAGTATAGATCTATCATGAATATCACAACAAGGCAGATCTATAGTTCGGGGCTAATCCTACAAACCTATCTGAACCCTAAACCTAACAGGTGGATCTACTCAGAAATGAAAACAAAAATCATAGATGAATAGATATAAACCGAAATGAAACAGATCAATAAAACCAATGGAGTTCCAGGAGGACTCTGATAGGAGTTCCTCCTTTCTCTCCTCATAGAAACAATGGAAATGAAAGTGTGTAGAAAGCGTATGAAGCGTAGCCGTCAACAATGGCTTAGAAATAACATAAATAGGATTTCTGGTCGTCCAAGGGCATTCTGGTAATTTGTAGTTACTTCCGGGCTTAAAATATACAAGGCCCAAGATCTGGGATCTCCATCGATCAACGTGCAGAGTGCTGCATCGATCGACGCGGCTTCCTCTTCTCGGCAGCTTCCTCTCGCGAGGCAGACTGACCACTCTTCAGTAAAACGGGCATAACCTCTGCTACAGGACGCTGATTGACCTGAGACCGGTGGCATTGGAAAGCTAACTCAAAGCTCTATCTTATATCAAAATATGGGCTCAAGCGTACGGTCGGAAGGTCTCCATCCATAGCTAAACATCTGATGCGTCTGTGCAACTCTGCACCTCCAAAGGCTCCAAAAGACTCCAAAATCACCATATTTCTCTTAAACGTTCCTGAACCTGTAAATACTATAAATAGACTCCAAAACATAATAATTTTATCTTAAAACACTTTAAAACACTTATAGACCATGATTAAAAATGGGTAAAATATATGGTCTATCAACTCCCCCATACTTACCCTTTTGTTTGTCCTCAAGCAAAACAGACGGGCAGTCTCTCTGAAAGAGGTTTTGAAAACAGCAGGGACTCACCTGATTTAAAACTTAGAATCATCACCTCTACAATATTGCAATCCACATCTAAGAAGTCCTAATCACATAAGCACATTATACAATATCCTAGCTTAGCAACCAAATTCACCTAGCCAACATCTTAGCAAATCATGTATGAGATTCCCCTCTACCAACCTCATTTCTTAACATAAATAAATGTGTATGCTTTACCTTGGGAGTATCGATCACAAGACACATGGACTCTTACCCCAACAGGTATCTGAGTAAACAGTTAGTCTTGTTCTGGTTTCTTTTACTCTATATCTCCCTTCTCCGAATCTTTTTTATCTCAATTCCAATGAACAAAGATGCTGATGCAGTCCATCTTATTCACCTTCTTTTCGATTTTTTTATTTTTTTTTCTTTTTCTTTTCTTGACAAAGTGTAGGCGAATAGTGGGGTTATCGGTAATGTACCTACCCCTCGCTTCCAACAATGTGTGATCATTCTATTAGAGTACAATAATGGGGTCATCGGTAATGTACCTACCCCTCTAAACCGCAAGAAATCATCTCAAACTTTTATTTTATTTTATTAAGATGCCAAAGGGAGGAGATAAGGAAACCAAAATCACTCAGACTTTTACCTTTCAGACCTGAAGGAGGAATCCGATCCAGTGTATACCAAGCCCCAAGACAAGCAGTTAATTCAAATTAGGTTGGAGGTCAGCTTCGGTTCCTTCAAACAATCTTAGCAAGTGTGAACATAGTTGACAGGTTGATCCACTTTAGTATCTTTAGTACTATCTGCAATCAGTAAGTCTAGAATGGTGCTAAAGAGTGGTTAGATAACAAGCATGAATCTAATAAGTTCATTATCCCCTTCTTGATTCAATAAAAACAGATTTGAAAATATTTTAAATAAGACTCATAAAGGTAGATAAACATTAGTAATCCCCCCAGACTTAAATTACACTGTCCCCAGTGTAACACAGTCGGTGGTAAGGTGAAAATCATAAAGCAGAAGTACAAAATTTAACAAGTAAGAACGATAACCTGCTCAGTATCAATCGATACAATGAAGTGACAATCGATCGTTGCTGATGAAGTGTTGTCGATCGATAGTGACATAGTCTCATCGGTCGATGGCTAGAGCAATCATTCGACACAATGAAGAGACAATCGATTGTTGGATATGAAGCGCTGTCGATCGATATCGAGCTGGTGTCACCGGTCGATGCGCTGAGCAATCGTCTACTCGGATCTATTTTTCTTTTTTCCATAACTAAAACACAGTATCAGTAGAACCTCCCCCAGACTTAGATAACGCTGTGACCAGTGTATATCCAGTCGGTAGATAAATCCTAAGTACTCAATTTAACAAGTTAGAATGATATACCTGACCGAAATGGATGTCGATCGATGTAAACGTGTTGTAATCGGTCGTGGAAGATGTAGCAATGTCGATCGATATCGACTTGATCTCGTCGGTCGATATCATGGCAATCGTTTACTTGGGTCCCTATTCTAAACATCTAACTAAAACCTAATATTAATATAACCTCCCCCAGACTTAAATAACATTGTGACCAATGTTATTCAGCCTAAGATTGGTGGGAGAATAAATCATAAGGACAATATTTAACAAGGAAGAATAATATACCTAACTTTGATGTGAATATTGACCAACACAGTTAAGTGGCGATCGATACTCTTGATGCTCTGTCGATCGATGCTAGCTAGTCATCGTCGATTTCTATGAAAATTTTATGAGTTTTTCGAACAGCAACAAAACCTAGACTAAATCTAACTAAACAAGATCTAAAGGCGATCAAAACTCCCCGGCAACGGCGCCAAATTTGATATCACTCAAATTACCCTAAAGAGTGTTACTCTCATAAAAAGAGGTCGAGTTATAGTACTTAGGGTTCGAATCCACAATGAGCTAGGGAACCGATTGGATCTAATAGTTATATGATTAAGCTAGGCTAATAGGTTTTAAAGCAGTAAAATAAATATAGTAAACTAGAAAGCAGTAAACAAGATGAACAAGATAATTGTTCATCTTGGCAAGGGTTGTTTGATGGAAGGATGGTTGATAGATCTAGGGTTTCTATATTCAGGTGTTTGAGATTATAATTCCTATAGGTACCTATTTGTTGCATGCATGATATGTTAGAGCTCAACCGCTTAACTCAGTGATCAGCTATCGCATGTTTCACTGGTTAACAAGCTAGATCTCGTGTCTCAACGGTTAGTATGTTGACACGAAAGAGTGTCGATCGATGGTCCTATTGGGACATCGACCGATACACCTTTGCCTACGTCGACCGATAGTCAGTTGAGGACATCGATCGACGGGTTCTAGCCAGGCCTATGCGCGAGTATGAAATGCCCTATTAAGATACTAAATTGGCGGTTAGCCCTCTCTAGCAATCCTAATATGATAGATAGATGTCAAGATGGGATATAAAGGATGCTTGTGTATGCAATCCTATGATCAATATTCTAGTTAATTACTCTAGAACAAGCAATAAGTATAGATATATCATGAATATCACAACAAAGCAGATCTATAGTTTGGGGCTAATCCCACAAACCTATCTGAACCCTAAACCTAACAGGTGGATCTACTCAGAAATTAAAATATAAATCATAGATAAATAGATATAAACCCAAATGAAACAGATCAATAAAACCAATGGAGTTCCAGGAGGACTCTGATAGGATTTCCTCCTTTCTCTCCTCAGAGAAACAATGGAAATGAAAGTGTGTAGAAAGCGTAGAAAGCGTAGCCGTTAACAATGGCTTAAAATAACATAAATAGGGTTTCTGGTCGTCCAAGGGCATTCTGGTAATTTTGTGGTTACTTCTGGGCTTAAAATATACAAGGCCCACGATCTGGAATCTCCATCGATCGACGTGCAGAGTGCTGCATCGATCGACGCGGCTTCCTCTTCTCGGCAGCTTCCTCTCGCGAGACAGACTGACCACGCTTTAGTAAAACGGGCATAACTTCTGCTATAGGATGCTGATTGACCTGAGACCGGTGGCATTGGAAATCTAACTCAAATATCTATCTTGTGTCAAAGTATGGGCTCAATCTAACGGTCGGAAGGTCTCCATCCATAGCTAAACATCTGACGCGTCTGTGCAACTTTGCACCTCCAAAGGCTCTAAAAGACTCCAAAATCACCATATTTCTCTTAAACGTCCCTGAACCTGTAAATACTCTAAATAGACTCCAAAACATAATAATTGTATCTTAAAACACTTTAAAACACTTATAGAACATGATTAAAAATGGGTAAAATATATGGTCTATCAAATAAATAATATATTTGATTTATAATTTTAATATTAGGTATTAATATTATTAAGTATAATTATAACACATATATATATATATGTTCGGTTATGTACAAATATCCATTCAATTCCCGGTACGGGTTGGATTCGTATCAATTTTTGAGTTTTGAAAAATGGACCCGTTCGGATATTTAGGCTGGATCCTATCACATTCGATATCCTGATTTTTGGATCGATTTCGGATCAGTTTTGAATGTGGATATTATTCTCAAATCCTATATTAGACTATAAAAAATTAAAACACATAATTTATAATTGATAATTTTTTTAGTAGAATATTTAAAAGAAAATAAATCTTGCAATTTCAAAACGGAATTCAAAATTTAGTTATTTCTTAAATGATGTAACGTAAATGGTAGTGAAGAGGATTTGTCAAAGGACCTAACTAATGAACAAAAGAGAACTGAAATTTAAATTAAAATTTCTCGAAACTTACATTTCTCCTCAAACTATCTTGAAACAGAATATGCACTGAAATTCGTGTCTGTTTTAGAGTTTACGTTCCTCTCTTTTATTACTTTAGTCCCAGGTCTTGAAATTCTTTTAAAATTTCAATAGCTATGCAATGCAACAGTGACAATCGAAACAAAGCTGGGAGCTAATGCAATGTAAAAAAAGTAAGAAAACGAATTTGTGGCGGAGAATTCAACCAGTGTGATGACTCTATTAACTGAACACCTCCATATTTGGAAGAATTTTAGTAGCAACCTATGCCACCTTCACAAGACCTGCGGCGAGTAGTGTGCCACGAAGTTAAGGACGCTATTTAGATCAAACTTATTCCAAAATCTCCAGTTTGAAGCCTCTTACTCGTTGAACTCTAGCTGGACAGGCTTTCATGGTCAAAGTAGGAGTGTGTTTAGGAGCTTACATTGAGTAATAGTGATGCAGCATCATGATACCTTCACCACCAAGCAACTGTTTTTCTATTTCGGTTTTTAGAGGATTTCCTTTTCTAGTTATGAATTCCTTTTATTAGATTTTCTATTTTTAACAGAGTTTGGTTATTATAAACCGTCTCTAGGATCCTATATAAGGGATTGTAAGTTGGCTTTGATAAGTAGTTTTTGAAAGATAATAAACTAGAGTTTCTCTAAAGCCTTGCATTGATTCGATTCTGTCGTCAATACGAGAGCCTTGTATCGAATTTGATTAAGTTCTTCGATTCAAGAAGTCAGGTCTCTAAAGATTTAACCTAAATCTTTAGATTTGAGCTGAGTTACCGTTGATACGCTGCGCCAGGTTGGTATCAGAGCTTTGCTACGCTCCTCGAAAATTTTTTCCATTCACCATGGCAAGACCTCGACGAGCACCTGTTCGAACCGAAGCAGAAATCACCCGTGATGCAATCGCTGAGCTTCAGGCTCAGATGCAAACTATCGCCGCCGCCCTCCACAACCTTAATGTTCAACAACAACCACCAGTTCGCGATAATGTTGAACGTGCGAGCAACAACGATGCAGAAGACGATGACGAAGCAAACCTATTTGCCGCCGCAGCAGCAGAACATGTGAACCCCTTCACTCCTCTCAACGACCGTGTACTCGGTCAAGATAACATTCGCGGTGCAGCAGCTGTTGTTCCATGGGAAACAGGATTCAAAACAGAGATTCCAGAGTTCCATGGCAACTCATCCGCCGAAGAACTTCTCGATTGGATAGTCACAGTTGAAGAAATTCTTGAATTCAAGAGAGCACCAATGGAACGTTGTGTTCCGTTGTTAACAATGCGATTCCGCAACAGAGCAGCAGCATGGTGGATACAACTAAAAACTACACGAGCCCGTCTTGGAAAACCCAAGATCATGTCATGGGATAAGCTTAAATCAAAACTTAAAAAGACATTCTTGCCTTACAACTATGATCAGCTAATGTTCCAACGACTACATCATATTCGTCAAGGAACTCGTTCAGTTGCTGAATATTCCCAAGAATTTTTTTTGCTGCTTACAAGAGTTGATATTCAAGATTCAGAACGACAGTTGGCTGCTCGATTCACTGCCGGCCTGCGTCAACAGATCCAGCACACTATCAACTTGTTTAATCCACTGACCTTATCAGAAGCTCACCAACAGGCACTCACCATTGAATCTCAAACTAAAAGCAATTACTCTTGGTCTGCGTCTCGTACTACCCGACCTGTTCAGCAACAGCAGTCTACAAATTTAGCCGATGATTCGCTTCCTCAACAAACTGAAACTGCCCTCGTGCCTTTAACGGATAAGACAACAACTCGACCATCTTCACTACGATGTTTCGCTTGCGGAGAGATTGGTCATCGACAAGCCAATTGTCCGAAAAGAAATCGCAGGGGACTTCTTCTTGATGCCGCTGGCAAGGACGTAGAGGTTATTTATGATGAGGAAATTGCAGAAAATCTAGAAGAAACAGAGGACCTGATCGCAGATACTGGTCCTTGTTTGATGATGCGACGTGTTTGCCTTGCTCCACGCCATATTGATGACAATCCACAACGCCATAACCTGTTCCACTCGAAGTGTACTATTGCCGGCAAGGTTTGCAAATTTATTATTGACTCGGGAAGTAGTGAAAACGTAGTGGCAGAGGACGTTGTCAACAAACTCAATCTGACAACAGAACTTCATCCATATCCATATAAACTCGCATGGCTAGACAAGAAGACAGACTTGACCATTACTCGACGTGCTCTCATATCATATTCAGTTGGTGGCACATTCCAGGATCAAATTTATTGTGATGTAGCACCGATGGACGCTTGTCATCTTCTCTTAGGACGCCCTTGGCTATTTGATCATCGAGTAAAACACGATGGTTATCACAATACCTATAGCTTCCGTTTCAACGATAAAAACTTCACACTGCAACCCTCTTTACCTGAGAAGCAGAGTTTACTGTCCTCACCAGTCCTTATTCTCCAACGCAAACCTTTTGAGCAAGAGATGCGAGAAGAGGGACGTGTTCTGATCCTGCTGAACTCACCAGTCAACACATCTTTACCACAAATTCCGGATAGCTTTAAAGGTCTGTTGACCAAGTTTCAGGACGTCTTCCCCGACGAGTTACCAACTGGCCTTCCTCCTCTAAGAGATATTCAACACCGTATTGATCTAGTTCCAGATGCTATCCTACCTAATCGAGCTCATTACCGTATGAGTCCAAGTGAGCATGAAGAACTACGACGACAAGTTGAGGATCTCATCACGAAAGGATACTTGCGCGAGAGTTTGAGTCCGTGTGCAGTTCCAGCTTTGCTCATACCAAAAAAGATGGATCATGGAGAATGTGTGTCGATAGCCGTGCTATCAATAAGATTACAGTCCGCTATCGATTTCCAATACCACGTCTTGATGATCTATTAGACCAAATTGGTGCTGCAACAACCTTTTCTAAACTCGAACTTCGCAGTGGATACCATCAAATCCGTATTCAACCGGGTGATGAGTGGAAGACAGCATTCAAAACCAGAGAAGGGCTGTTTGAATGGCTTGTTATGCCTTTCGGGCTTTCCAATGCCCCTAGTACCTTCATGCGGGTTTTGAATCAGTCTCTTCGGCCGTTTATTGGTAAATTTGTGGTGGTTTACTTTGATGATATTCTGATATTCAGTAAGTCATTAGCCGAGCATCTAGAACACTTGGAAGCAGTCCTTCTTATCCTTCGTCGTGATCAATTCTATGCGACGATGAAGAAGTGTGAGTTCGGCTCTCCTAAAGTCCACTTTCTCGGCTACATTGTTTCCGCAGAAGGACTCGCTGTGGATCCTAGTAAAGTGGATGCAATTAAAACGTGGCCAACTCCATCTACATTGTCTGAGACACGAAGCTTCCATGGTCTAGCATCTTTTTATCGAAGATTTGTGCCACAGTTTAGCAGCTTAATGGCGCCTCTCACGGATTGTATTCGACGGGATGGTGTCTTCGCATGGACTCCCGCCGCAGCCACCGCGTTTGAGATTATCAAATCAAAGTTGATTTCAGCTCCTATACTTGCTCTACCTGATTTTACCCAGGTCTTTGAACTCCATTGTGATGCTTCTAAGTTGGGAATCAGTGCTGTATTGAGTCAGCGAAACCGGCCTATCGCCTTCTTCAGTGAAAAACTGGCAGGAGCTCGTTTACGTTATAGTACTTATGATGTGGAGTTTTGTGCCGTGGTTCAAGCAATCAAGCACTGGAGACATTATCTTTTTCATAAAGAATTCGTTCTCTATACAGATCACGATGCGTTAAAACACTTGAGTAGTCAAGATAAGGTCTCGTCTCGGCTCGTCATGCCTCGTGGGTGTCTTATTTACAACAGTTTACTTTTGTTATCAAACACACGTCGGGTATCTCCAATCGAGTGGCTGACGCACTAAGCCGACGTCGTTCTTTGCTGGGTGTTCTTCATGTTTCAGTTCCCGGCTTTGCAGCTTTTTCTTACTTATACGAGTCTGATGAATATTTTGGTCGGATTCTTCTTGATGTTCAGAATGGCGTATCACGCGATTTCACTCTTCATGATGGGTTTCTTTTTCGTGGCGACCGTCTCTGCGTTCCGGATTGTAGCCTCCGTCTTCAACTAATCGCTGAAACACATAATGAGGGTCATATAGGACGCGACAGAACATTGCATTTGATCTCTGCGTCATATTTCTGGCCGGCTCTAAGACGCGATGTTGAGCGTTTTGTGGAGAGATGCACGACCTGTCAAACATCGAAAGGACATGCTACAAACGCTGGTCTCTACATGCCGTTACCTATACCAACGCAACCGTGGACTGACATCAGTATGGATTTCGTCATGGGTCTTCCTCGTACACAAAAAGGGTTTGATTCAATCTTTGTTGTCGTGGATCGATTCTCAAAAATGGTGCACTTTGTTCCCTGTAAAAAAACGACGGATGCAGTTCAAGTTGCGACACTCAATAGACTTCATGGGTTGCCTACTTCTATTGTCTCAGACCGTGATTCACGCTTCTTGGGTCACTTCTGGCGATCTCTTTGGAAGCTTCTCGGCACCATCTCTTTTTTTTTTTGAAAAAAAAAAAGTAAGATCTTGTCTCGACATGAGTTCGGCTTATCATCCCCAAACGGACGGTCAAACAGAGGTGACCAATAGATCGTTGGGTAACTTGCTACGATGTCTTGTTGGTGATTCCATTAAATCGTGGGATTCAAAACTTCCTCAAGCAGAGTTTGCTCATAATCATGCACTCAATCGAAGTTCAGGTTTCAGTCCATTTCAGGTCGTTTATGGTCTTCTTCCTCGTGATCCTTTGGATTTAACTACTCTTCCAGACCATACCCGTCTTCATGGAGTCGCTGCTGATTTTGTCGACAATATTCATCAAGTTCATGCGCAGGTTATCACCAATCTTCAGTCCTCCTCGTCAAAGTACAAAGCAGCGTCTGATTCTCATCGTCGCCGTGTCCTATTTGAAGTTGGTGATCAAGTTTGGGCGTTTCTCACTAAGGACCGTATGCCAGCTCATGCTTATAACAAACTCAAGGCAAAGAAAATAGGTCCTCTCACAGTCCTGGAGCGTATTAATGATAATGTATATCGTCTGCAACTTCCAGCTCATATCACTACCTCGGATGTATTCAATGTTCGTTATCTCTCTCGCTATGCTCCACCAGATCCGGTTCCTGATTCGAGGTCGAATCTTTCTCACCCCGGGGGACCTGATGCAGCATCATGATACCTTCACCACCAAGCAACTGTTTTTCTATTTCGGTTTTTAGAAGATTTCCTTTTCTAGTTATGAATTCCTTTTATTAGATTTTCTATTTTTAACAGAGTTAGGTTATTATAAACCGTCTCTAGGATCCTATATAAGGGATTGTAAGTTGGCTTTGATAAGTAGTTTTTGAAAGATAATAAACTAGAGTTTCTCTAAAGCCTTGCATTGATTCGATTATGTCGTCAATACGAGAGCCTTGTATCGAATTTGATTAAGTTCTTCGATTCAAGAAGTCAGGTCTCTAAAGATTTAACCTAAATCTTTAGATTTGAGCTGAGTTACCGTTGATACGCTGCGCCAAATAGCCAACCTGCAGTCAGACATTTGGTTGGTATGTAAGCTGGTGTGATGTTGTTATATATTAAAAATGATAAGGAAAACAAATGAGGACATCCAACTAATTTAGAATTAATGTGGGTTGCAAATTACTTGCAATGATGACTTTTGGCTCCACACACGCTATCAATTTTTTTTTAATGGAGTTGACTTTCCGCGCAAACAAACACACTACGACATACGTTCCAGAGTTGGGAGATGTTTTAAAAAAATGCACACATAATCAAGTAACAAAAATGAACTAAATGTGACGTACCAGAGGCTGGATGCAAATAAGCTCCAAGAGCTTCACGCAGGAACCAAACCTTGCACGAACTCAACCTAGAACCGGTTTAGATAGAATCGAAAGAAGGCCCAGCAAGAGAACCCGAATACTACACCACCGAGACCAAACACGAAACCGCAGACACCGAGACCAAACCTTGCAGGAATCTCAAAGTATATATACAATCATATCTCTTTATTTTATCTGTTGTCCATTATAACACATAACCTTCTTTAAAACCACATCTCGTTTAAAAAAATCAAACATAAACTTATAATGGATTTGATATGTAAAAAAAAAGTAATAGTGCTAAATTAATATGAAACTATTGGCTGGCTCTAATCTAATTTCTTGCCTGAACCCACAGCAGTACCATGACTGCCTGGCAATAACACTATAGTTCCACCCCACCCGTCAACGAACACCGCCTTCATGGCTGACTTTGGTCTCTGTTGGTTGTGGTAGCTGTTTGATCCAAAAACGGTGTTTGTGCTGGTGATGTTTGTTGGAATCATACAATAAAGAATTTAAGGATAATGATTAGATTCTTGAAGTTTAGGAGAAATTTTAAAAGAATCAAATGAGAAATGAACATCAAAAAGAGTTTATTGATCAATATTGTATTACAAGAATGGTTTCTAGTGTAAATTAAATCTAAGAATCCATAAACCATTTGTAAGAAATGTTCTAAGTCCAAAATGGAGAAGAGAAGATCCTTTCTAATAAGGAGGTAGCTCTTTATTTATATAAGAAAGATATTTAAGGTTTCCTAACAAAGCGGGTCTAATTCATTGTCTTAATGGGCTTTGAGGGAGGATGCAAATCCACTCCCAACAATAAGCCCCCCAGGTTCGTAGAGAGAGAGAGACGAAATCGATCTCTGCGAATTTTACGAATAGGGTTTATGAGACAATGAACTAGGCACATACCCATGTCGCAGACGATTGTCATGAACGGGCCGTTATGGTTAGGTTGCCATAAATGAATTGTCATAGACGGACCGTCTCGGGTGAGCTGTCATCAACATACTTCTTACTCCGGGATGGTTGTGCGAACGATCTGTGAGGACAGTGTTCTAAACCACCGGAGCAAGTTGTCATGGATGAAGCGTCAATCGACAAACTGCCAAAGACAAGTCGCCATAGACATCTTCACGAACGTACCGCCATGAACGAACCATCACAATCACATAGCCACGGGTGGATGTGTCTTCGCGGTATCACGTCATGCTCGAGACTTGCGAGCAATCCGAGTGACTGCGAGAGAGCGATCCGAGCCGAGTAATTGTGAGAGAGCGATATGTGCCAAGTAACCGCAAGAGAGCGAGTCGAGTGACCGCGAGAGATCGATCCGAGCGACTGCAAGAGAACGATCTGCGCCAAATAACTGTGAGAGAGCTATCCAAGAAGAGTAACCGCGAGAGAGCGATCTGTGCCGAGTAACCGCAAGAGAGCGAGTCGAGCGACCGCGAGAGATCGATCCGAGCGACTTCGAGAGAACGATCTGTGCCGAGTAACTGCAAGAGAGCGATCAGTTTCGAGTAACCGCAAGAGAGCGAGTCGAGCGACCGCTAGAGATCGATCTGAGAGACTGCGATAGAACGATCTGTGCCGAGTAACTGCGAGAGAGCTATCCATGACGAGAGAGCGATCCGTGCCGAGTAACCGCGAGAGAGCGATCCGAGCTGAGTAACCGCGAGTCGATTGACCAGGAGAGATCGATCCGAGCGACTGCGAGAGAACGACCTGCGCCGAATAACTGCGAGAGAGCTTTCCGAGACGAGTGACCGCGAGAGCTATATGTGACGAGTAACCACGAGAGAGCGATCAGTACCGAGTAACCGCGAGAGAGATCTGGATTCTCCCAAGTTCGATATGCTTTGAAGATAGTTCTCCTTGTCCCCCTTCTTCTAGGGCCAACTGTTTGATCCAAAAATGGTGTTTGTGCTGATGATGTTTGTTGTAATCATACAATAAAAAATCTAAAGATAATGATTAGATTCTTGAGGTTTAGGAGAAATTTTGAAAGAATCAAATGAGAATGAACATCAAAAAGAGTTTATTGATCAAAGATTGTATTACAAGAATGGTTTCTAGTGTAAGTTAAATCTATGAATCCATAAACCATTTGTAAGAAGTGTTCTAAGTCCAAAATGGAGAAGAGAAGATCATTTCTAATAAGGAGGTAGCTCTTTATTTATAGAAGAAAAATGTCTAGGGTTTCCTAACAAAATGAGTATAATTTATTGTCTTAATGAACTTTGAGAGAAAATGTAAATCCAGCCCCAACAGTAGCTTATTCCTTTGTAATCCATCCATCATCATTTCGTTGCTTGTCTTTCTCCTTTTGATCTTCTGGAACTATATACACAAAATGAACATGGAGCTATTATTTTATAAACCGTCGTATTATATATCTATAACGAACAACTAAAAAAAAATCTTAGTAATTATCAACTGATAAAACATGAGCTCACATTAGCTTGAACAGATCAGATCTGCTCATCGACTAAAGCTTTTTTTTATTGAAAAGGAATCATAACAGGTTTTGTCTCCACCGCGGTGATGGTTCTCGGGAAGGGCCGATAGGAGGGCTGTAACCGGAGGTGAATGGTGACCAAAGAGTCAATTGCGGCAAGTCAGAGCCACCACCGCAAAATATAATCAGAAATAAAGAAAAAATAAGACATATTAAAGAGTAAATAATAGAATCTTGTTGGGTTTTTAAAAAGTTTGTGCCTTCTGATGCTTTTCATCGTCCTGAAGCATATAGTTAATCATCTGCCTCTTCACAGCATTGGAGGAAGGCGTTAGCAGAGGATCTTTGTATGCTTGATATAGAAGATTAACTGAAAGTGATTGATTGACAAGATTCATCACATTCTCAATCTTCTCCAATTTATAGGTCTTAAGGAAGGAAACGGAGAGGTCACATTGTTATTGGGACATTTATTGGTGAGAAATTAAGAGGAATACATTGAACGTTAGGAGAGGTGAAGAGTTGAGTAAGAAATCTTTGTGTTTGCAGACTGATGTAAGTGGAGATGGCTAGGTTGAAGTGTAGAAAGAACGATCACAAAGAAACCCTAACCTACTCAAAGATAAAACGCAGAATTTGGTTACATAACATTACATTCCTTTTTGGGGCTGATACCAAATTCATAAACCCAAGGGCCTAAACATAAAACCAAACGCAGAGAACCAAACTTATACGATACAAAATTAATTATCAAGCCAAACGACATGAATTAAAAGACCAAACCAAACCAATATTTGGGTGGGACCCACAAAGTGCTTAGATGGACACTCTTAGGAGTCTTGAAACTGCCTCATGATAATGTTGATTATTGAAGTCTGATATGCAATAAATCGAAAAGAAATACATAATGCCATAATGAGAAACGAATTATTTAACTAAATATAGTACAATACTATCATAGCTTTTGTTGTCGTTTTCTCACCTACTATATATATACACTAGATGATAATCAGTACGCATCTGCGTAGTGAATTCTTATAATAATGTTTGTTTATTAATAATTTAAATATTTTGCAATTCTACAATCTTTATCGATTATAAAATGATGAATACAAATGTTGGTCTCTTAAATATATCATCGTTGTTGAAAAGTTAACATAGTACATCACATTTTAATTATTTTTAAGACTTCATATGCACAAAAGGAAATTATTTTTTACGGCTGACATAAATCACCAAAACCAAATAGGCAACATCGATTGTATAAAGACGAAAGGGGATTAGGTTTTCTGCTCTCGATTTGTTTATTATGGACTCTCCTTAAGTGATTTTATTTTCTACACCTATAGAATTGTGCTTTGTACTCGTCTTTGTTTCATTGATATGAGTTAAGTTTTTTTTTTTAACTTCTTTTATGAATTTAGTGAATTACATAGGTGTCGATTAAAAAAATAGACTAGACATTGTAAAAATTAGTTTCACTCCATATACATATCTAAGAATCAAAATTTAAAAAAAATTACCGGTAAACTATATTAACAGGTTAGTGTTTAAATCTAATATATCAAGTACTTATAGAATATAAGTGTATACTCAAAATATAAATGTTTGTCTAGTATATATTCACATAGCTCGGTCAAAAAATTATCTAATTAGAACAATAAAACAAATTATTTATTTCACCAGTTAAGGTAATATCTGAATCCGAATGGGTAATATCCGAACCCGAATGGATATCCGAAGATAACCAAACACAAGTATATTTAACTCTATATTTCTATTTTTTTCTCATTTTATTCAAAATATTTATATTAATGATTATTGCTCAAAATTAGATAATATACATATAATTATGAACAAAATCATTTGCTACTCACTTAAAATACATATCAAGTTCTTGTTTCTTGCATTAACAAAAGTTGCATCTAAAATTTCAAAACAATAAGTAAATTAGTGTCTTTCTATTTTTAAAGTTTTATCTCCCAACCTATTAATAGTTTAATCTTTTAAAAATTAAAAAAAAAGTTAAGTTAATATATTTTAAATACAAAAAACTTAAACAATGAATAATTTAATTATTTTTCCTTCAAAATTTAAATATCTGAACCCGACCCAAAATATCCGAACCCGAACATAAAATACCCGAACCCGACTCGAAGTATAGAAATACCCAAACGAGTTCTATACTTTTATACTGAAATATCCGATACAAACCCGAACGTGTATCCGAATGCCCACCCCTATGATATATAATCATTTGTATCTTGTTTGAACAAATAAAAACTTAAAGCATTGATCACAAAAATTTTAATTTGGGACTTTTACTATTTTTAGTAATTTATAGTCGTTTTTAAAAATTCAAAATATAACATATAAGAAAAAAATCTGTTGTTTTTTATATATGCTTAATGTGATTATTTAATTTCTTTTAATAGTATAAAATTAAACAAAAAAGAGAGAGGTTATAAATTTTTTTTTATTATCAAATATGTATATAATCATTAATTGTCATATATATGTTAACCATATTAGGTAATTCTGTAGTTTTTATTTAAGGAAAGAAGAAATATTCTTTTGTACACTATTAATTATTTGATAGTTAGTTTAATAAAAAGCATATTATACGTTTATATGTACCAACTTATTTTTCTAATAATTCTAAGAATCATTCTCGTGATAACACGTGGCTACGAAAACATATTGTAATACTCCATGATTAATATAGGGGAAATTACATGTTTACCACTTTCATGGTACCACTTTTCATTTTTACCACTACAAAAAAAAACATTTTCAAAAATATCTTCTTCATTAAGTGGCAAA
Source organism: Brassica napus (assembly GCF_020379485.1). Lineage (NCBI taxonomy): Eukaryota > Viridiplantae > Streptophyta > Magnoliopsida > Brassicales > Brassicaceae > Brassica > Brassica napus. The sequence continues at coordinate 9,786,797 of NC_063438.1, forward strand.
AGACTCTTATGCCCTTGTTATTATAAATAGTAAATCATTATTTAAATAAAAAAAATTAAAAACTAATAAAATAAATAAAATTAAATTAAAAAAAAGTAAATTTTTTTTTATGTTTTCGAATTATACTTTTACAAATTCTAACTTTAAAAAAAAAATTGAAACTTTTTTTTTTCAAATTGTTTTTTAATTTTTTTTTCAAATTTCTTTTTGAAAAACGAAAATTATGTTTGAAACTATTTTTAAAAATATTTATATATTTTTTAAGTGTTTATTTATATATTTATTAGAATCCTAAATTTCACATTTCAAAAACCCTATCCCACCCCTCAACTCTAAACCCTAAGTCTAGATTAGTTAATCCTAAGGGTGTAATTGTCTTTTACCCTTCATTAAAAGTGAGGATATAAATGGTTAGTATAAACATGAAAAGGGGTACTATGAATGTGCTATTTGTGGTAATTTTCCATTAATATATAAAGGATTTTACTCTATAAATTTGTTATAACTTGAAATTATTATCTCGAACCACTACTCCTCAAGACACTATCCTCAAAGCGATCTTAGTCATCAAAGAATGGAAACAAGCCCAGCTTACATTGCCCCCAAGTTGCCACTACCAGTCCCTATAGACCGGAACAAGGATCATGTTCACTTTCTACAATCTATTGTAATACTGATGCTGCCTTGAGATCGGATTCAAAGTTTTTAGGATTGGCTTGGATTTTTACCAAACATCAGGAATTAGATCGCGGATCTCTAGCACAAGATAGAGTCTCCTCCGCCATCATGGCAACGCCCTCGCCATCAGAATTGCACTCCTTCATGCTGCTTCATGCAACTACACACACATCTGGCTTTGTTCAGATTCTCAAGGGCTTGTTCGAACCATCACCCAGAGACGAAGAACAGTAGAGCTCTACGAAGTTTTATCAGACATCGACTGTGACACCCCCGATCGTAGTTGACCGGAAATGACACGGTTGATGTTCCTCGATGGTCGATCCGAGGTTCTCAGAATACTTCTGATCGCCTTAGACCAACAACCAAAGAACACCAACGCTCCTATCCGATATCACTCTAGGCTTTTCAACCCGAAAAAGCAATACCCGATAGTTAGTTCGTCCGGACAAGGACTAATATCATATGGAACCCGTACTTTAAAAACATTCTTTATATATCATTCAAAAGCATCTTAAAAAATTTGTTATAAAATTAACCTCGAGGTTTTCGGTCTATAAATCTTATACATAAGATATATCAAAATGACTTTGCAAGGATAATAAAACTACCGCTGGCTAATGCTGTTCCATCCCGTCCTAAAGTAAGATTTCCCGCCTATTGGTTACCTGCATCACAAATGAGTCATGAATAACTAGTTTACTCAGTGAGCCTAGTCCCGCACCCCAACATATATTAATAATATCTCAAGCAATCAACTTCATTTGTATGCAGTGGAAATATATTTCATATCTGGATATTTATATATAAGGACTATCCTTCCATCATTGTGAATCTAATCATATACCTCACTTCCTATTCCCGTCTCTCATATCATTCATATAATCATAAATATATATATATATACCAGACCCGAGAAACCACAAAGGCTAAACGAGTCTAGCGAGTTAGCATCACCATCGTCGCCATCAGATATTCAAAAATTGAACATCTAACGCTGCATGCAGTTACACGGTCTCCAGGGTACGACCCCATCATCGTGTCTTCGTGACCTTGTTCCATATCGCTGGACCAATTCACGGTAATCATCATTCATACGGAAATATTTTGGAAGACATGTTTATAATAAGACTTCACATGATTAATACTTCCATACTTAATTATATTTAATACTATACATATGTATTAGTACTTGAGAACAAGTACTAAGGCTTGGAATAAACCTCTATGATCATTCATAAATATTTAATAAGTGTTTACACTAAGTAAACACCTTACCAATTCAATATTGATCAAGAGACAAAGCCTATCAATCATCTACAATCAGTACGTTCAATCAATAAATATTCATTCACTACTCATCAATCAATATTCATTCACTACTCATCAATCATCTATCTAGACTCACCTTTGATTCCATGAGATTGGCTAAGGAAGACTATACTCGAGCTCAAGCTAATCACACTCAGCTTCTGGAATATTCTCGATTTAAAACCACCACAAGGATCCGGCTGATCCGAACACTATCCTTGACCATCTGTACCAATAACAGAACGGTTGGAACAAAGGTTAATCAGTCCGGTTCAACCCCACAGTTCAAGATTCAGGACAACTACTAAGGCAAGTTCAAGGCAGCTTCAGTTCGGTTCAAACATAAATCATTTCAGCTAAGTTGTCTAGATGCTAGGGGACCATGAACTGAACTAATATAAATCCACAAAAGGGATTAAGAAATTAATCCAGAGAGGAAGAACAACAACTCAGCCAGCTGGTTACAATCTAAACTGATCTGGATCAAAAGGCAAAACAGTTTACCGGTTCAAATCAAACACTGTCTGAACCCAACTGATATTCCACTTTAAGATGAAGCCACGGCAAACCTGATCAGTACCACATCAAGAAAAGGTCGGAATCAATCAGAACAAAGCTGAACCGCAGTCAATCCAACAGAAATGCTCACATAAAACTGATCTACACAACAACTTACATCTTTACCGATTAATATCAAAGGCTGAAGAAGATGGGTGATTCTCAACTTCAGGACACCAAATCTCCAACTCTTTACCACATAAATACTCACTGATTAAAGTCACAAGATGGTAAGAAAGGGTCGTCCAAGCTCACTTCTCTTCCCTGATTTTTTTCTGAATTTTTCAACTAATTTTTCTCACAGATTTTCTCTCTTATTTCTCTCTTTCTCTCTGAATTTTTCTCTGGTTTTTCTTGCAGTAACAGGACGTCCAGAGGAGAGAAGAGGGTATTTTATATCATAAGGAGTTGCTTCAGATGAGGGTTTACTCCCACAAAAGACGTTAGACAGCTGGTGACATGCTTCAGCACACCAAGCAGCACAAGCAGCTGAATATTTCGCTTCCATGAAGAAAGCTACAAGCATCTGAAGCAAGTAGCTTGTGACCAGCATGTGACTTCTAATGAGCAAGCAGGCAAGCAAGTAGGTGCAGGTCATGTGACGTAATTACTGAGGAAGCAAGTAGGTTAGAAGGTGCAAAGCATGTGACTGTTCAGAAATAACTTTCAGAGTTTTGTCGTTATTTTTCGGACTGTTTCGACTAAATATTTTTCATCATTCGAATCTCGTCCTGCTCTGAATAAACTCGCCCATCATGAATAAAAATCGACAATAATAATTAACACTCGACCAGAACCATCAAGAGATGGTTTTTCGACCAAAAGACAGCCCCGTCGAGACTAATTCACCGTGTCGATTTTTATTTAAATTCTGATCGATCAATCTTCAAACTGATCTTAAAGAATTTTCTCGACCAAAATTCTATCTGCTCTTGAGGATTATTACATTCTTCCCCCCTCAAAAAAATTCGTCCCCGAATTCTGAAAACGTAGCTGTACACTCTTTATTGAACAGTCTCTGAAAGGAGTTCTGGATATTAGCTCTTACCTTATCTTAATCTTCCCATATCAAATCAACTCATGGTCGATCCCTTGATTCGCCCAACCAATCTTTTCATTTCTGAGCAGCCACTTTCAAGATAACCAAATTCTTTACTCTGCACAACTCTTGTCAACTGCGGTCAGCATACTTTTTCTAACAATTTTGTATCTGTAGACTATCACTTCTCAACCTTTTCTATCTGGCTTTCCCCCATAGCAGCAACATGAAATTTGGAACATGAGGTGATGTGCCATACGTGAATGTAACATCTCCAGTCTGGTCAATGTTAACTTGATTAACCGTGCAACAATCAAACAAGAACATGCATGATCAATCACGCCAACATGATTCGGACCAGGGGTGCTACTCTCAAATAAACACACTCACCCATTCCAAGAATAATTTCACTTACAGTATTCTTTACACTTCTGATCTATCTGAGATGCTCTTCATAATCTTTTGACTACTACTAGAACTCGGCAAGTACCACTTGGTGAAATCCCTAGGCTATGGCAGCGAATCCAGGTTCAACAAGAATATTGAACAGCTTACTTCTAGATAGCAACAACTCTTCCAATTCCTTAAGCATAACTTCAAATTATCTAGCTATCTGATTGTTCACTATATTCTGATCCTTGTCATCTTCTCTTTTCCTACTGATCAAGATAATGGAATACACATCTTCACCTTTTCCCAAAAGGTCTTCAACTCCCAAGACTGATACGAACGATGCTCCAACACTTGGTAGAATACCATTGTAGGCCATTGGCAACTAGTCTTCTTCCAAAAACTTCCTTCCTCAACAACATCCTAATTGAGCTCGATAACTAGATAGCCAATCTCACTCTAGATAGAAACAAACCGCTCTAGTGGAAGTACTTAGGAATGGGGATGGGATACGAAGGCATACCATAACTCTAAATGGCAGTCAGTACTTCCACGAATAAGAACAGTGTACCTGAATTCACTAAAGTGAATCCTTCCTAAAACAATGACACTACCCGAGAACTACATCTATGTGTTGTTCCCGCATCAAACACAATATGGGCAGAAAATTCCGTCCATAGGCAAGGTCTCATACGACACCTTGATCACTCGTTCACTTATTTATTTAATCATTCATAAATTTTTAAAATGCACACAACACGTAATGGGATAAGAAGCAAACCTGTGATTGGACCTTTTTAGAGGTTTTGACGGTCCAGGCAACTATAAAGTGTAGGCTCTACCCAAATAGCCAAACACTTAGCTAGTGACTAATGGTAAGGAAAGCAAACAAGTTTAACAAGCGGTACCCTAGGTATAGGTAAAAAGATCGGGTAACTTCATGGGCCATGGTAGGATAACCTATGTACTCATTACTGGCACCACCGAAGCGCGAATGACGTAAGCGATCGAGGATTTTATATACTTGAACAATCATCACCTTACTCTCCTTGCTAGCCAAAACCAAAACAACTCAGGGTCCTCGGTCTTGATCTGATGAAACGTCCAACAAAAATTATCTCCATCGACTTTCTTGATTCATTACTTGAAACTGACCTTCTATCTGAATAGGTTGATAGTTAAATAATCTGCATGACTTGGTAAACTTCTTCAGTAAAAACGGCTTCTATAGAATTCATGTGATCCTCCACCAACTCCTCATAGCTCTTAAGTTTTATAGTTTGGGTTACTCTGAGGTTAATGGCTAAGTCACAATAGTACATCTTCATGATCTTTAGCTCATCCTCCAAATCATAATGGATGAATCATATTAAATTGACTTCGAAATCTTGGCGGAAACATCTCACTGTGCGAACATCATATCGGTCCCATGTTTTGGGTAGAAAACACTCCATCTTGAACTCTTGAAAGAAATCCGCCTAACTTGGACTAATATTTCCCAAATGATGCTTGACGCTTACTCACCAACTTACTGTATCATTCTTGATGATGTATGGTTCCATATCCTTCTTGCAATCTTCTGAACAATGGGCCATGTTAGTTGTTCTGCTCCTAGTGTTGCATTCAAAATCTTCCACTATACAAAATCTACATCGAATGGTTTAGTACTTGTCGGTGTTGTCCCAACTTCTTTATCTTTTTCACAAACTTCGAGATGTCTTGTTGCAACGGAATGGTGCTGGTGCGTCCATCATCTTGTACTACTGCTGAACTATCTCCGCCACCAACGTTAAGCTTGAAACAAGTGCTGAATCAATCAGGCTTGTACGTCTTTGGTTCTGGTACGTTTGGGCATAAGCTGGACTGAAATGAGCAGCCGAAAGAATAAGTCATATGAAGTCGGATATTCTGAACCGGATCATCACCAACAACGTCAACTTTGACTTCAATAAAACACGGGCCGAAGATGTAATTGATGTGTCAACTCTCTCTCATATTATCTTTGAATATTGATATCCACACTAGAAATTGTAGGAACTGCATGAACGCATGATGATACCAACTCTGAGCATGATGGTAGCAAACCCGAGCACGTCGTTAGCTCACCCGAGCATGATGATAATGGACTGAAGCATGACCGGATTGAACCAAAACATGACGATAACAAACCGAATCATGACGGTAGAAAGCTCAATCATGACTGTAGGAATCTCGATCTTGACAGGATCAAAATTGGTAAGTACACTCCACTCCGTCTAGCTTGTCTTGATGCATCTCGTATGAAAGATAACAGTAAGGTAACTACCCATGACTATTTATCTTAAGATGAAGGAACCAGCCAGCACATCCTAATTATCCTTGCGACTCATTTTGACTCGAAAAACGTTTGAAACAAGTCCCATTCAAGCATCGTATAACCATGCTCTGATACCACCTTTGTGACACCCCCGATCGTAGTTGACCGGAAATGACACGGTTGATGTTCCTCGATGGTCGATCCGAGGTTCTCAGAATACTTCTGATCGCCTTGGACCAACAACCAAAGAACACCAACGCTCCTATCCGATATCACTCTAGGCTTTTCAACCCGAAAAAGCAATACCCGATAGTTAGTTCGTCCGGACAAGGACTAATATCATATGGAACCCGTACTTTAAAAACATTGTTTATATATAATTCAAAAGCATCTTAAAAAATTTGTTATAAAATTAACCTCGAGGTTTTCGGTCTACAAATCTTATACATAAGATATATCAAAATGACTTTGCAAGGATAATAAAACTACCGCTGGCTAATGTTGTTCCAACCCGTCCTAAAGTAAGGTTTCCCGCCTATTGGTTACCTGCATCACAAATGAGTCATGAGTAACTAGTTTACTCGGTGAGCCTAGTCCCGCACCCCAACATATATTAATAATATCTCAAGCAATCAACTTCATTTGTATGCAGTGGAAATATATTTCATATCTGGATATTTATATATAAGGACTATTCTTCCATAATTGTGAATCTAATTATATACCTCACTTCCTATTCCCGTCTCTCATATCATTCATATAATCATATATATATATATATATATATATACCAGACCCGAGAAACCACAAAGGCTAAACGAGTCTAGCGAGTTAGTATCACCATCGTCGCCATCAGATATTCAAAAATTGAACATCTAACGCTGCATGCAGTTACACGGTCTCCAGGGTGCGACCCCATCATCGTGTCTTCGTGACCTTGTTCCATATCGCAGGACCAATTCACGGTAATCATCATTCATACGGGAATATTTTGGAAGACATGTTTATAATAAGACTTCACATGATTAATACTTCCATACTTAATAAGTGTTTACACTAAGTAAACACCTTACCAATTCAATATTGATCAAGAGACAAAGCCTATCAATCATCTATAATCAGTACGTTCAATCAAGAAATATTCATTCACTACTCATCAATCATCTATCTAGACTCACCTTTGATTCTATGAGATTGGCTAAGGAAGACTATACTCGAGTTCAAGCTAATCACACTCAGCTTCTGGAATATTCTCGATTTAAAACCACCACAAGGATCCGGCTGATCCGAACACTATCTTTGACCATCTGTACCAATAACAGAACGGTTGGAACAAAGGTTAATCAGTCCGGTTTAACCCCACAGTTCAAGATTCAGGACAACTACTAAGGCAAGTTCAAGGCAGCTTCAGTTCGGTTCAAACATAAATCATTTCAGCTAAGTTGTGTAGATGCTAGGGGACCATGAACTGAACTAATATAAATCCACACAAGGGATTAAGAAATTAATCCAGAGAGGAAGAACAACAACTCAGCCAGCTGGTTACAATCTAAACTGATCTGGATCAAAAGGCAAAACCGTTTACCGGTTTAAATCAAACACTGTCTGAACCCAACTGATATTCCACTTTAAGATGAAGCCACGCCAAACCTGATCAGTACCACATCAAGAAAAGGTCGGCCTCAATCAGAACAAAGCTGAACCGCAGTCAATCCAACAGAAATGCTCACATAAAACTGATCCACACAACAACTTACATCTTTACCGATTAAAATCAAAGGCTGAAGAACATGGGTGATTCTCAACTTCAGGACACCAAATCTCCAACTCTTTACCACATAAATACTCACTGATTAAAGTCACAAGATGGTAAGAAAGGATCGTCCAAGCTCACTTCTCTTCCCTGATTTTTTTCTGAATTTTTCAACTAATTTTTCTCACAGATTTTTCTCTCTTATTTCTCTCTTTCTCTCTGAATTTTTCTCTGGATTTTCTTGCAGTAACAGGACGTCCAGAGGAGAGAAGAGGGTATTTTATATCATAAGGAGTTGCTTCAGATAAGGGTTTACTCCCACAAAAGACAAAGCTGAGGTTAGACAGCTGGTGACATGCTTCAGCACACCAAGCAGCACAAGTAGCTGAACATTTCCCTTCCATGAAGAAAGCTACAAGCAGCTGAAGTAAGTAGCTTGTGACCAGCATGTGACTTCTAATGAGCAAGCAGGCAAGCAAGTAGGTGCAGGTCATGTGACCTAATTACTGAGGAAGCAAGTAGGCTAGAAGGTGCAAAACATGTGACTGTTCAGAAATAACTTTCAGAGTTTTGTAGATATTTTTCGGACTGTTTCGACTAAATATTTTTCATCATTCGAATCTCGTCCTGCTCTGAATAAACTCGCCCAGCATGAATAAAAATCGACAATAATAATTAACACTCGACAGAACTATCAAGAGATGGTTTTTTGACCAAAAGACAGCCCCGTCGAGATTAATTCACCGTGTCGATTTTTATTTAAATTCTGATCGATCAATCTTCAAACTGATCTTAAAGAATTTTTTCGACCAAAATTTTATCTGCTCTTGAGGGTCATTACATCGACCCTCTCGCCTTCTCCACCGATTCACCATTTATTTCTTGTTGCTTTTCATTTGTTTTTCGCCAATGTAATGGGCCGGATGACTATTTAGCAAAAACCTGCTTAGCTAATCACTTGATTGAACCCGAGCCTTTAAATCAATATACCTCGTAGAGCACAATTATCGTTGGTAAGTAGAAGGGTTTTTAGGTGGTGGACCCCATATTTTTAGTTAAAAACAGTGATAGAGGAGAGGAATTAAGGATCGATTTTGGTGAGATTTTTGTACTGTTTGTGGATCCTACCAACACGTGACGGCTCGCGATTGGTTCCTTTTTTAATTTTTTTTTAAAATCAAAGAAAAAACAAATTAAGAAACCCAAAATACAGACGTAGCGATAATGATGGTCTTAGTTGGTCAAAAAATAATAATTAATTTTGTTCTTAAAGAGGAACCGGGAGGAAGAAAGTGAAAATGACGAAAATGATGAAGAAAGTCGCACGAGTCCTTCCATTGGATTCCCTTCGAAGATGTATGTTATCGTCTGTTCCGTACATTGGCCATGTCTTAAACATATCCCTTATTTCTTTCTTTTTTACTAACCAAAATTTATCTTTGTTTACAATTACAGTGTAAATTAGTACTCCATCAATCCGTTTCATACAAATAAAAAATAATAATCATCAAAATCCGTTTCATACAATTATGCAAATCGCTCAATGATGAAATTTTATTTTTATTACTTACATATATTTAACGAATAATATTTAAAATAAATAAAATTATTTATAAAATCAATGTATTTGTAACTAACTAGGTGTCTTCCTGCACCATGTGCAGTAAAAAAAATTTAGAATATTTTTTAACAAATAAATATAAATTATATTTTAAAATAAAATTTTATTAATATTGTAAATTTTCTTTTTCATATCAATATTTTAATATAAATTTTATTTAATTAAACATAAAAATTATATTTAAGAATATGCATGTATATATTTGAAATTATAATCTTAGAAAGATTTTTATATCTATTTATTTTAATTATATATATTAAATAAATTTGTAAAAGTTGCATAATTACCAAAAATTAAAATTAAACAATATTTATAAAATTTGTAGATATATAAGAAACTAATGATTTTATGATTAAATTTTTATAATTTTCTAAAAAAAATTGAATACATTTTTTAAAATTTTAGTAATAAAATTGTATAATTTAAAAATATATAATTAAATTATATTTTGAAATTTATAATGCCATATATGAATATATTTATTTTAATGATGATTTATGAGTTATTCTCATATTCTAAAAAAATTTCCAAAAATATAAATTGACATTAAATGTAATATATAAGTTATTACCATATTTTAGAAAGTTTACCAAAAGTATAAATTAATATTAAAAACAATTGTCCATGTCATATTAAGCTATAAGACATGTCATCAATTTCAGTAGCCATGTCATATTTGTTTTGTGAAATTGATTGTAGAGAGAACATATGACAAAATCACTTCACAAATATTGTCTAGGGGATATCAAACTTAACATAAATATAAATTGTATTAAAATTTTAAAATGATATTTTTTTTATAATAAAAACAACATGTCTGAATGACACTCTTTATAAAACATAAAAAATAAGGTAATTTCTACAATTTCCAAATAGACTCGCACAGTAAATTTTCAACACTTTTTTTGAAACACTTAATTTTTCAACATTTATAAACTATAAATCCAACAACGGAATAGTTGAATTGTTTTACTAACTTTGGATTATATCCAAAAAATTTTGTAAGCATAGTATCCTCAATCCACTTTATTTTGCTATACTAAAATTTTTATTTTCTTTAGAATTTTACAGATTTGAACTAGGATCAAAAAATTTAAATGTGAGCTATCAGTAATCATTCTCATGAAAATGGTATATCATTTGATGACTTTTTGTGTTGGTAACACACCATTTCATGACTTTTTTTACATAAACTTTAATAGAAAGGAAATATCTGCCATAAGTACTTTTAGTGGATTTGTTTTTGGTAAGCAAAACCAATAAAGTATGTAAAACAATAACCAACTCGTTCGTAATTAACTCAAACCAAAATACAAACAAAACTGCAAAGCCAACAAGCCTGAAATGTTAGCAATCATCTGAATACACATATTCAAACCTACCTAATTCACAATAACTATAAAAAAAAAAAAAGAGATAGGGCATTTGATTAGTTATATTATACCCTACCACAAATTCAAGCCTACCTAATTCAAAATTATCCAAATACTAAAAACAAAAAGAGCCAAAGAGGGGAAATTTAAAGCAAGATAAGAAAAAAAAAGGTAAAAACATCACACTACACTCTCTATAATACATCTTCAATCATTGTATTATTGAATCAAACTAGAAGCTTGAGATTGATCATACCATGAGAAGAGCCACAAAACGATAATTAAAACTTAACTTTATTTGTCGATTTGTTGACCATGATTATTACCAAGTGCCAAAACAAATAAGAGCTCTATCTCTGGAGGAGCAAAGAAAGTGATTTGTCTCCTCCTCAAAGCAGAGTTTTGGGCAACCCTTTGCTTCTTCGGCGCAGGCGGACACGTCAGCATCTCCGGTATTCTTGACTTCGTAGACTTCGGCGTACAACATCCATGGGATGAAATCGGCGACGTTGACGTAGCGGTTGAAGATATGGAAGTAGATGATAACGTTGAAGTGACGTCACTATTGATACTATATGGAGAAGATGAATTCTTGATTGTTTTTCTTCTTCTTGGAGTTGTTCTTCTTACTGGTGTCTTTCCTTTTGACGCCATTTTAGACCAAACCTAGATAGAAGAGAAGAGGGAACGAGAAGAGAAAATGTGTGGCTCAGTATATGTATAAACCTTAGTGGAAGTTTTACTTTAAAGCTCTTAAATTTTGACTGGAAAAAGTTTCTATCAGGAGAGAAGAAAAAGCCAAGAAAGAAAAAGGCAAGGAAAAGAAGAGGAGAGATTGCTAAGTATTTGGAAAACTAAAGACAAAGGATTTCTTTATGGTAGAGGATCAATGCAAGCAAGTCACTAATGTAGTGTGAAATGGGTACGCTTTACTTTACTTAAATATTCATAAAACTATAATAGTAAATAATACAAGTAGTGGTTTAGAATGATCTCATCGGTTAAATGGACGTTTTATCAAAACTTACAGCTTATCATAATATTTTACATGTTTTTAATTCTTTATACTAGCATATCAATACTATTAAAAGGGAAGGAGTTTAAATAAATCTACTTAAAAAATGTTGTTTGGACCCTTTCATTAATAAATAATATTTTGGTCTTACTTTGATTTAGACAAACCATATCAATATTATTAAAACAGTGTCACTGCTTTATTTAAAACCTATGTTATTTAATTATATTTATTTTTCACTAAATCTATTTAATTCCAATAACTACTTATTTTTAAATTTCATTTCTCTTCCAGCGTAGTTAGTTAAGATAGCAAACATATATTTTTTACTGTCAACACAATACCTACCGGTTTAAAACATTTGCCCTATAATAATTTTCGTGTATACTTTCAACAAATTACTATTAATATACATTAACAAGACTGTTGTTTATGAACATTCTAAATATCATTTTAGGGTTCGTTTAAGTATTATAAGATCATATGATAGGGCTATAGAATATGTTTTAATAACATGATAGTGCTATACAATATGTATTAATATAAAAGCAGTCGAGATTTTTATGCAAAATATCATTTTACAACCAAATTTCCCTGTTAAAAAAAAAAGAAAAAAATTCCCTGTTACTAAATCCAAACTCATGATACCGTATGACCTACAAATACGCGACTTCAAAACTTTAAAATATTATTGGATTTGTATAATATTTACCACATTAATGCTTAGATATCAAAAATTGTACCCTTTTACACGTATATGCAAGCTAATCTTCAAAGTATCTACACTTAAACAAAACAGGATTTCAGAAATATACCTATCAAATTCAGTCACTGTAGAATACTTAAAATAGTATAATAGAAAATATAACAATACTTAAATTCATAAACTTTTAATGTCTATGAATAGTAAAAATAAATTTTAAATCTAAAATAAATGAAAAGTAAAGCTTTAGGATTTTCGATAAGAAAAAAAAAGAAAACCAATACCAAAACACATAAAATATCATCTTTCAATTTATTATTTTAGGTGGTATAGTGAAATCTTCACCAAAATCTAAAAATCATAAACAAAATAGTTTAATCGATGTTATATGATAAAATCAGAAAGTTCAATGCAAGTTTGGAAATAAAACATAGATTTTAATAATCGAAACTTTAAAAAAAAAAAAAAGTAAAATCACTTGCTGGTTCAGCCGGTGGTTCAACGGTTGTCAGGTTACCGAATTTAAGGATTTTTAATGATGTTATCAAATTTTTAATCAATACTATTAAAAGGGAAGGAGTTTAAATAAATCTACTTAAAAAATGTTGTTTGGACCCTTTCATTAATAAATAATATTTTGGTCTTACTTTGATTTAGACAAACCATATCAATATTATTAAAACAGTGTCACTGCTTTATTTAAAACCTATGTTATTTAATTATATTTATTTTTCACTAAATCTATTTAATTCCAATAACTACTTATTTTTAAATTTCATTTCTCTTCCAGCGTAGTTAGTTAAGATAGCAAACATATATTTTTTACTGTCAACACAATACCTACCGGTTTAAAACATTTGCCCTATAATAATTTTCGTGTATACTTTCAACAAATTACTATTAATATACATTAACAAGACTGTTGTTTATGAACATTCTAAATATCATTTTAGGGTTCGTTTAAGTATTATAAGATCATATGATAGGGCTATAGAATATGTTTTAATAACATGATAGTGCTATACAATATGTATTAATATAAAAGCAGTCGAGATTTTTATGCAAAATATCATTTTACAACCAAATTTCCCTGTTAAAAAAAAAAGAAAAAAATTCCCTGTTACTAAATCCAAACTCATGATACCGTATGACCTACAAATACGCGACTTCAAAACTTTAAAATATTATTGGATTTGTATAATATTTACCACATTAATGCTTAGATATCAAAAATTGTACCCTTTTACACGTATATGCAAGCTAATCTTCAAAGTATCTACACTTAAACAAAACAGGATTTCAGAAATATACCTATCAAATTCAGTCACTGTAGAATACTTAAAATAGTATAATAGAAAATATAACAATACTTAAATTCATAAACTTTTAATGTCTATGAATAGTAAAAATAAATTTTAAATCTAAAATAAATGAAAAGTAAAGCTTTAGGATTTTCGATAAGAAAAAAAAAAGAAAACCAATACCAAAACACATAAAATATCATCTTTCAATTTATTATTTTAGGTGGTATAGTGAAATCTTCACCAAAATCTAAAAATCATAAACAAAATAGTTTAATCGATGTTATATGATAAAATCAGAAAGTTCAATGCAAGTTTGGAAATAAAACATAGATTTTAATAATCGAAACTTTAAAAAAAAAAAAAGTAAAATCACTTGCTGGTTCAGCCGGTGGTTCAACGGTTGTCAGGTTACCGAATTTAAGGATTTTTAATGATGTTATCAAATTTTTAAATAATGGATATTTTCTAAAACCCAAACTGGATTATTTACTGAGTCACCGGGTTTATCAATTTGACCACGGGTCCGGGTCAGACATCAAAACACTGCTCGAGACTCTTAAAAACTTTTAAGTATCTATTGCAAAATCATAAACTAATAACATTAAATTTTAACATAGTCTTGAAGAGTTTTAATTGAATAACACCAGAATCACTATAAAACCTAAATCTTTAGAAGTGTATAAATAATCTATCCAATAGCACCTTCTTAGTAACATATAGTTTCTTTGTTGATTATTTTACCTAATTTTTCTTGATTCAATATGGTGAGTTAAAAAAACTCGTGGTATTCAAATTTTACACATCTACCCAAAACACATTGTGTACACATGAAACGTAATTGTAAGATTATTACTATGCTATAATATAAATTTATAAGTTATAAAATAAAGTATTTGTAAGAGAGACAAATCCCGCGCTTTAAAAGCGCGGGTCAAAATCTAGTTAGTAGTTATGATCAGGTAAATAAGAAGCTTTCTTTAAAAAAAAAGAAATATATAAGAAGATTTTGGTTCATAATCTATATAATATTATTTAAAAGTTATTTTTTTATGTGTCGCGCTCACGTTAACTCTCACGATAGTTGGCTACACTTATACTCTTAATGAATTAAAAATATAACATTTAAATAGTATTATTGAATTTTTTTATTTAGTTCCTTTTTATAATTTTCCAAATAACTTATATAATAAAAAGAAACATTTATAAAGTTTAAAAACAAATTTAAAAACGAAAATATATGTATATATAATATTATTTCAATAAAAAGGAAAGTTAACAAAGGAGAAAAATTCCATTTAAACATATTTTTAATAACATAAAATATACTTTTGAAGTAATAAGATATTTCTTTATATCTATTTTTTCTTAGATGAAAATAGATATTTGCATATAATGTGATTTCATAAAACAAGATTCACACACATAATCTTGATATCAGAAAAAAATATTGTTTTTTTAAAACATAGTTTTAAACAATACAAAAATATATATTTTCAAAGTAATAGAAATAATTTATATATATATATATTTTCTTAGATGATTACATAAAATAATTAAGTAACATAAACTAATATATGTTTAGTTGACTAAAAATAGTTTATAATTAGTATTATTGAAATTTTTTGTTTACTTTTCATATATTTAGTTGACTATAATATCTTTCAATTACAGTAAAAAATCTATAAATTATATTTTACGTATATAAGATAATTTTTAAAATACAATCACACAATTTTTTAAACTGCTTATTTTTAAGAGATATCAAAAAAAATAAAAAGACTTAACAAAAAATATCTTTTGATGAAATAATTAAAAAATATTTTAAAATAACATAACACTATATACTTTAATGAGGTAGGCATATTATATTTTATCATTATTAAAATATTTATTTTCATAATATTAAATTTGCTTCTAAATTTTATGTTTTTATGTTTTTGGAACTTAATATGACTATAATTAAAATATCAAAGCAAATCTGAATCTCATTTTAAAATTATTTAAAATAAATTTTAGTTTACCATTTAATAAATCTAAAGCATAAAATTATTTAAAATTTATAAAATATTTTAATTATTGTAAATATTGATATGTGTTCATGAACTTCAAAAAATGTATTATATACTTATGTATATAACTTTATATTGATCATCGCTTTATTTTATGATATATTATTTTTCAAAATTCAACATATAATTTGATAGATATTATGAAACTACATGCACATTTAAACAATAAACTAGATTTTGACCCGCGCTTCTAAGCGCGGGTTTATTTTTGTAATTTTTATTAATGCCTCTATTTTGACAAACCAAGTATAATATCTAAACCAATAATTTTCAAAATGGTGAATAATCAATACTGATATCGTGAAGTCGGGTTGGCTTTAACAGAACCAATGAATTTCTACTTTTTTTTAAGGTAACATGACTATTCAGAAAACTCATTTTTAAATGTGAAAATTTCTACCAAACTATAAATGATTGAAAGTTTAGTATATGATATGAGATTTTAGTGGAAAAGTTTATATATGATATGCTTACTTTATTATAAAGGAAAGAGGAAGTTAGAATGTACACATATATATCGTGTAACTTCTCTTGCTTTAAATCATATATTATATGATAAAAGTGATGATATAAAATATTAGTTTCAATACTTTTATGATTAAAAATCAAAATAGTAAATATAGTAATACTAATGATTAGAATTTAGGAGTGAGATTTGAATAATAAAGGAATTGAATAAGTGTTCAAAAAAAAAAGGAATTGAATAAATGAGAAATATATGGTAACATATTGTTTGTCCAAATCAAAGTAAGACCAAAATATTATTAGTTAATGAAAAGGTCCAAACAACCTTTTTAAGTAGATTTATTAAAAATTCTTCCTTTTTATTGGTTTAGATATTATTGGTTTAGATATTATACTTAAACCAATAAAAAATTGAAAATTATTGGTTTAGATATTATACTTATAAATTCAATGTAATTTTTATAAATTAAAGCGTGCATACGCTTTCTAAGCGCGGGTTTGTTTTTGTAATTAAATATATTGTAAACGAATTTCTATATAAGACAGTGTATAAGTTTGAACATATTTATCCAAAACCACGGACCAAACCGTACCAAGCTGAAAAACCAAAATTGAATTGAATTGCATAAATAATATAGCAAATCATAAATCTATGACCGAAAAATTGAAACCGAACCGAGAACCAAATGAGTACCTGAATTTTTAAATAAAATTATATATTTAAAAATATTAATTACATTCAATTTTTAAATAACCACATATCCTAAAAATACTATTTATAAACCGGATAACACGAAAACTTGAATTACCCGAATATTTTTATTTGGTTGATAAATAATTTAGTTAACCAAAAGTATAATTTATGTATATAATTATTTATTTCAAATATATATATAACTATGTTTAATATAACACATAGTATCAAAACTATTTTCAAAATAATATTATGTTTTAAAATAAGTAGATTTTGTTCTAAAACACAATTCTACTGCTAACATGTTTTAAAGTATCGATATAGTATTAATAAATAACAAAGTGTTTTCAAAGTTTTAGAAGTTATCACTAACCGATTTATAATTGGTTAGACTAAATATCTAACAGAACCGAAGATAAATAGTCATTTTCTGAAAATATAGCAGATGGAAAGATTTAACCGGTTTTATGTAGACCATAATCATATCTATAGATTTTTATAGGAACTGGTTTGGTATTAAAATAATACAACCAACTTGGAATATTAAACTGTGACAAACATCGTTTAGTTTGTGAATGATAATGTTGAAGTGTTCATATATATAACATGGTTAATGAAATCAGTTTAGTTAATAAGGTTAGTATAAAATAATGGTTCATCTCTGTAAAAAATGTATTTTTTACAATGGATATTATATTTTGTTTATAGTCTTCGAATGTATTATCTATTAAATAAATCACAAGTAACCATATACTATATAAATATAGGGTGGACATTATTTAATATTAGGTCAAAATATTTATGATGGAATAATGCGTATATAGTAAACGTATAGGTAGATAATTCACTACAAGAAAACAGCGGTATTCTGACGGACGTTCCGACGGAAAATGAATTCCTCGGAATATACCGAGGCATTTCCGAGGCAATTCCGAGGAAACACAAAATTTTGCTTCCTCGGAATTCCGTCGGAATATTCCGACGGAATTCCGAGGAAAATTCATTTCGTCGGAATATTCCGACGGAATACCGAGGAAACTAGTGTTCCTCGGAAAAAACCGATGAATTCCGAGGAAATATTATAGACGTTAGAGAGCCGTTGGAGAGCCGTTGGGGGGATTTTAAAAATTCCGAGGAAATTCCGACGAACTAGCCGTTTGCATCGGAATTCCGTCGGAATTTCCTCGGACCGTCGGCAGGATTTCAACTATAAATACAAGCACCCCTCTTCCTCTTCATTCACACCATATCTTCATCCTCCCTCTCACTTTCTTTACACACGAATTTGATTCATAAAAAACATGTCTTCTTCAAATTATTTTCGTTCTTGGATCGATCGACCTCATTTGGATCCGAACACGAGATTGCTTACGGAAGAATACCAACAAGGTATAACCGAATTCATGGGGTTAGTTCACCGACAACCGGAAGCAAAAACAGGTATGTTAAGATGTCCTTGCTCTAATTGTAAAAATAAAAAAGTTATTAAAGAATGGGATGTTTGGACTCATTTATATTTGAGTGGGTTTACACGAAGTTACAAAATTTGGTATCATCATGGAGAAACTGATTATGAACTTGGTAGTACTAGCGAACCTCAGCCAGCGGTTAGATTAGAAGATCCAATTAGAACGGATGTAGATTACGGTGTAGGTACTGAGCAGATGGTAAATGATCATTTTAGAGGGGAAGATTTACCCAATGCCGAAGCTAGGAGATTTTATGATATGTTGGATGCTGGAAAGCAACCATTGTACGAAGGTTGCAGAGATGGTCATTCAGCTTTATCATCTGCTACAAGATTGATGGGCATTAAGACGGATTATAATTTGGCTGAAGACTGTGTGGATGCGATTGCTGATTATGTAAAAGGTATTCTACCCGAAGATAATGTAGCTCCTGGCTCATACTACGAGGTTCAGAAACTCGTAGCTGGTCTTGGTTTATCGTATCAGGTAATAGATGTATGCAGAGACAACTGCATGATTTATTGGAGGGCGGATGAACAGCGGGTTTCATGCAAATTTTGTGGGAAGCCTCGTTATAAAGATACGAGTGGAAGAGTTCCAGTACCATATAAAAGGATGTGGTATTTGCCTTTGACGGAAAGGTTGCAGAGGCTGTATCTGTCTGAACGCACAGCGCAACCAATGAGATGGCATGCGGAGCACTCAACAGATGGTGAGATCAGACATCCTTCAGATGCAAAAGCGTGGAAGCATTTCCAATCAAAGTATCCCGACTTTGCGTATGAGAGAAGAAATGTCTACCTTGGATTATGTACTGATGGTTTCAGCCCGTTTGGCAAGAGTGGAAGACAGTATTCTCTATGGCCAGTCATTCTTACACCATACAACCTACCCCCAAACTTGTGCTTGCGACGAGAGTTTTTGTTTCTCTCGATTCTCGTTCCCGGACCAGAGCATCCTAAGAGATCACTTGATGTGTTTCTTCAGCCACTAATATATGAGTTGCAACAACTATGGGCTCAAGGTGCTGAAACATACGATGTTTCGTATAAAGAAAACTTTCAAATGCGGGCAGTACTAATGTGGACAATAAGTGATTTTCCAGCATATGGTATGTTATCTGGATGGACAACGCATGGAAGGCTATCATGTCCATATTGTCAAGATAACACTGATGCTTTCCAACTAAAACACGGAAGGAAAACGTGTTGGTTTGACTGTCACAGGAGATTTCTACCACCAGATCATCCATATCGTAGAAGTAGGAATTTGTTTACGAAGAACAAGAGGGTGTTTGACAGTCCACCTCCGGAAATTCGTGGGAAAGATTTGAAGACACAACTTAGAGATTTTGGTGCAGAAAGGACGCCAGACGTCGGTGGACATGAGCGTTTTCCGGTAGATGGTGTTGGAAACCTACATAACTGGCACAAAAAAAGTATTTTTTGGGATCTGCCATACTGGGAGGATCATCTACTAAGGCATAATTTAGATGTCATGCATATTGAGAAGAACTTTTTTGACAATCTCATGAACACGATCCTTAATGTTCAAGGTAAAACAAAGGATAATTTGAAGTCAAGACTGGATTTAGTCGATATATGTGCTCGTTCAGAACTTCATGTTGATGAGAGTGGTAGGGCTCCTTTTCCCATATACCGACTTGATGCAGCGGGAAAGGATGCGTTCTTTGATTGGATTTCAAACGATGTGGAATTTCCAGACGGTTACGCATCTAATTTGCGTAACTGTATCGACAGAAAGGAAGGAAAGTTTACTGGCTTGAAAAGCCATGATTGCCATGTAATGATGCAGCGCCTCCTTCCGTTTGCCTTCAAGGAACTATTACCACGAAATGTTCATGAAGCAATTGCAGGGATAAGTGGTTTCTTCCGCGATTTATGCACAAGATCAGTGACTCTTGAAGGTATTGAAAATTTGAAGACTAACATAGCTGTGATTCAGTGCAACCTTGAGAAGATATTTCCTCCCTCATTTTTTGATGTTATGGAGCATCTTGTTATTCACCTGGTAAGAGAATTGGAACTTGGTGGTCCTGTGCAGTATAGATGGATGTATCTGTATGAGCGGTATATGTTCCATTTGAAGAAGATGGTGAAAAATTTAAGTAGGGTGGAAGGGTCTATAGTCGCACAGATGATCAATGAAGAAACTTCAAACTTTGCCGAGTACTACTTTCCAGCAGAAGTTCAGACCAAAAACAGAAGACCTGCTCGGCATGATGATAGAGGCGAACGGGCAACATATCATTGGAAGGTTCCAGACATTTTCACAGACGTTGGACGACTTAGCGGAAAACCAAAGGACCGTCGACTTACTGATCAGGAGCGCAGTCATTTGCAAACATATTTACTCACCAACTGCGAAGATGTTCTTCAATATGAAAGGATTTTCATGGCAGAAAAGCGGTTCGAATATAGATACGCCACAGAGGACGAACTAGAAGAAATGAAGCAGAGAGAATTTGGTGGATGGATGTTTACTTATGTGAGTGATGGTTTGGCAAGAGGTGAAACATTTGACGATTGGATACGCGAGATGGTCGTTGGACCAAACTTTGTTGTGAAGTCATATCCGAGATTTTGTACTCGAGGATATGCATTCACAACTCAGAAGAGGAGACGTTCGAGTACGACTTACGATGCTGGTGTTTGTTCTGCATCAGGAGATGATGTATACTACGGACACATAAATGAGATTTTGGAAATCAAGTATTTGGGCATGGTTGGATTGCGCTGTACTGTTTTCTATTGTGACTGGCACGACAACACTCCAGATCGAGGTGTGAGAACAGATGCATTTGGTGTTACATCAGTAAATTCAAGACGGAAGCTGCAATATTATGATCCTTTCATTCTTGCTTCTCAGGCCGATCAGGTTTGTTATATCAAGTACCCCCGGGTAAGGAACAGAGATGATCCATGGGTTACTGTTACAAGACTCAACCCGAGAGGCCGAGTTCAGGGAAGTTCTGAGCTGGAAGACCCACTACAACCAAGCACATCCGGCAACTTAAGTGCAGCAGAAGATTTAGGTGGAGTTGGCCTTGTAGTCGATTTAACTGACTTCGGAGAAGAAGCCGCCGTTCACGTAGAGGATGAACCAGTGATTGGAGAGTTTCACCAAGATCCAGATTCAGATTCATCTGGTGATGACGACTCGGAAACAGACTATTTTTTTATTAATAATTTATTTTTTTATTAGGTTCAACCGATCCGGGAATGGGATCAGCGCATGGATCAACCGTATGATGTACTCGGCCCTCGACAGCGGACATCCGACTTTCACTCACTTCCCTGTCGAGAAGCAGCATCTGTGGTTTCAGCAGTTTGCGGTAAGTATTCTAATTTTTAAATTATATTTTTTATATTATTAAAACTATTTTTTGTAATTATTAAACTATTTTCTATATTTATTAGACATTTTAAATATTATTAAAACTTATTTTTGTAATTATTAAACTAATTTCTATATTTATTATATTTTGTGCTTAAAAACTATTTTTAAACTATTTCAGCAAGAATTCAACTGGAATGCCGATGATACGCTCTCTATCTATCACCATTTTGTCCATAAAGTTATGGACAACTATGGGAAGCAGATGTACGAGTGGAAGAAGAAGTGGGAAGTAAACAAGGTAGTTTTTAATTTATTAACAATTTTTAATTTATTAAACTATTTTTAAAATTATTAAACTTTTTTTTTTAAATTAAAAGGTCCCAAAGTCGATGAACGACACGGTCTGGAAGGAGTTGTGTGCGCATTGGGATAAAGAAGAGACGAAAGAAACTTCTTCCACCAACTCCAACAACCGCAGGAGCGACCGTAAAGGAAAGGGCATCTACAAGCATAACTTGGGTGCTCAATCTATTGCCACTCTGGCGGATCGCATGGTAAGCTCAACCGCTTTTTCTTCAATTATTTAAGTTTCAGAATTTTATTTTTTTGCATTTTCAAATTTCTAATGTTTGTCTAATTTATTTTTTTTCAAGGCGGAAGAAAATGAAGGCCACCCAGTTGATGATCTCGCCCTTATGAAAAGGGCGTATACCAACAAGAAGACCGGCCAGATTGATGATGGTCTTGTGAGGGACGTGGTCGACCTGGTCCAAACTCAGGTGTATGACGAAGTGTCTCAGCTTCAAACCGATGATGACGATTCGACGGCCTCGACCAACTTGTCTCGGGTTCGAATCAACGAAATCGTTGAATCGGTAAGTTTTTTTTTTTAAAAGTTCAATTTAATTATTTCTTGATTTTTATTTTATCATCAATTTAAATTATCTAAACTTGGTTATTTATATTTCAGTCGGTTCCAAAGAAAAAGGGACGTTTGGTCGGTTTGGGTCGTCGCTCCCGGTCGGCTGCTCCTTCTTCTGCACCACATGCGTATGTTGATCCAGAAGTTCTTACGGCTCAGCTGAAGGACAAGGATGATCGGATATCTGCGTTGGAGACTCAGATGGCAGCTCAACAGGCGGGCTATGAGACCCAGAAGAGGCTGAACGAGCAGATGATGGAGATGATGAAGAGGATGTACCCGAACGAGACGTTCCCGAACATTCAAGACCCGTAGTTTTTTTTTTTTCCAAAAACTCTGAATGTTTTATTTAAATTTGAATATTATCTACTATGTTTTATTTTATGTTTTATTCAATTTTAATTTTAAATTTTAAAAATTTTAATTTTTAAAAATAAAATTAATTTTAAAAAAAAAAAATTTTTTTAAAAAAATAAATTTTTTCAAAATTCCGAGGGAATGGGGTTCCTCGGAAAATTCCGAGGAACTTTCTCCCCTCGGCAAATTCCGACGAACTTTAAGTTCCTCGGAATTTTCTGAGGGAAAAAGTTCCTCGGAATTTTCCGAGAAACTCCACTCCCTCGGAAAATTCCGAGGGAAGAAAGTTCCTCGGAAAAGTCCGAGGAACATTTGTTCCTCGGTATTTTCCGATAAACATTCCGAGGAATATTTCGTCGAAACTTCCGAGGATTGGACCATCGGAATTCCCTCGGTATTTTCCGAGGAACCTTCCGACGAACTTCGTGTCCTCGGAGTATCCTCG
This sequence comes from Brassica napus, assembly GCF_020379485.1. Taxonomy (NCBI): domain Eukaryota; kingdom Viridiplantae; phylum Streptophyta; class Magnoliopsida; order Brassicales; family Brassicaceae; genus Brassica; species Brassica napus. Next base: position 9,810,619 of record NC_063438.1, read on the forward strand.
GAATTTTGTTTCCTCGGAATTCCGTCGGAAAATTCCGACGGAATTCCGAGGAATTATGAATTTCCGAGGAGTTATTTCCGAGGACTTTTTTCGTCGGTATGTCCTCGGAATAGCGTTATTCCGACGACATACCGACGATTTTTTCCCTCAGTATCCCGATGTTTTCTTGTAGTGATTAGATTAGTACCATTTTTTATGATTAATTTGCTTTTAATGAAGAATAATAAAGTTAGTAGTATGAGAAATAATAGGAATTTTATTTAAATGAAATGGTCTAACTATGACTTGTTTTAAGTAGATTTTTTAGGACTCCTTCCCTTTTAATAGTATTGATAAATAAATTTGATTTTAATTAATTATAATAAAAAATAATTATACTTCAGTTTAAATTTGAACGAATATATGTAACTCAATATACTCACAACATAAGTGAATCGACTAATCTAACTTATATCTAAAATTATATATTTAACTACAATAATAATATATAATTTTATAATAATAATTTATTTTATAAATGTAAATTATAGGATGACTCAAAACATATTAACAATTGAAAAGATAATATTAACCAACTGTTATAATTTAGTTATATTGTAAATTTATATATATTCATGACCCTGTAAAACATTATCGTTATATTAATTTACGTAATTTGGAATCAGACACCTTAGTTTATTTTATATTTCATTCTAAGCACAATATATAAGTCATACATAATCTTCCTCAAAATATATTTACATATGTAAGACAACAACCAACGGAAATGAAAATAAGAAAATTAATCATAATTTTAAAATATTAAAAAACAATGTTATAGTTTAATTCAGAGAATATATGCAATCTAATATATTCAAAGGATAACTAAATCAACTCTAAAAATAACAAAACCGCCTAGATATAGCATATCTAAAATCATATATCTAATTAAAGTAATATAATATTATTAATATAAATTTTTAATATAAATTATAAATTAATTTAAAATTAAAAATAAATAACAATCAATTATTATAGTATTTTAATTTTATATATATTTGTATCCGTGCATGAACACGGGAAAATCACCTAGTACTAAAATGTTGATCGGTACCCAAAAAAAAATTTATAGATCTGTCATCATATGAATAAGTGTACTTGTTGAGAAATACCTAATTGTGATATTTGAAATTAGAGGTATTATTTTTGGCTGTCCTATAATAAGGTAAAAGATTTAAACAAATAGAATCAAGGTGGTTATATCGAAAAAGAAACCCCTTTTCCCGAAAAAGAGGGTATCATAGTACCAAAGAAATTATTTAATTGTGTTGATTTTCCAAATGCATGTTTAAGTTCGCGGTTAAAGATAACACACAATAATTCATTCTTTTCTTTCGCTAAATAAAAATATTATTTGTAAGTACATGTTTATTCAAACGCATGTGAAAACTTTAATTCAATTTTACTGTACCAAACAAACGTTAATTCGACCTTACTCATACGTAGAGATTCTATCAGACTATCACATGCATATCTATTTACAATAACTAATTCAATTATACACAGTCTACAGATTAAAACATTTAAACAAAAATGTACTATTATTTAACTAGAAACAAGACAAGAGTCTCACATTTGATGATTATGATATTTTGTGTTATAAAACACTATCTTTGGAGGTATTAGGTGGCATATATAATTGGAAAAATTGTTTTGTTAGGCCAAAAAAATGGTAGTCATGTCCTATTAGACTAATCTCATATATTTTATATTCCATTAAGCTAATTATTTTCAAAATGGCAATAACGTTTTCAAATTCAATTATAAATTCAAAATTACAATTAACAAAACAATTGTAAATATTAAAATATAATAAATATTAAAGTAATTAAAATAAATAAAAACATTAAAAATTCTCAAAAAAAAAACTAAACCTACACTTTATGTCCCATGATTTTTTTTATTTTTTCTGACAAATCAATTTTTTCATATATGGAAACTGAAAATTTCCAAATATTTTCTTTCCACATTTTTCGGAACTGATTATTTTTATCCGTAGAATGCAGTTTATATGTAGAAGTCGATTTATATAGGTTTTTAGATTTATAGTAATGTGTTGATTTCGATTTTTACATGTTTTAGATTTACAATAAATCTGTAGAATTTGTTTTCTACAAGTTTTTAAATTTATAGTAAATTGTGAATTTCGATTTCTAAGGGTTTTAGATTTATAGTAATTTGCATATAGTGATTTCTACAGATTTTAAAGCGATAGGTTAAACGAGAATGTCAATTCTACTTTATGTAGTACATAATTTGAAATTATGATTTAAACATTTTCAAAAATGAAAAAAAGATACTACTAAGTTCATATGGATATTTCATTAGTAGTTACTATTTTTCCAATTTTTTTTAGTTTGTAAAACTATTTGTTTGACTTATTTGATTTATTTTTGAAAATACTAAAAAGCATTAAATGCAAAAATAGTACAGAATATAATATGAATTAACCTAATGGAACATAATTACCATTCTTGTGCCTAAAAAAACAAATTTCCCTATATAATTTAGCTTATTTATATAATTTGCCTCAAGAACTGCAGAGCACATGCAGAATAAACAAACTAAAACTCAATCAAGACTTCGATGTAATATAAAAACAATTCACGTGGGATGGCATTTTTTTGGGTCAAATGGGATGGCATTTAAATTCAATGTATTAGTATATAGAAGCATGGGTTTCAACACACCAACTAATACTATTCTTTTTTATTTATTTAACCAACTAATCCATTTCGGGTTTAGTAGAGATTCTCTTAGCAATTGCTTAAAATTCTAAATATCAGTTATTTTTTTATAAAATAGCGGTAACATTTCGATTTCTATTTTCTTACAAATAAATAAATAAATATACGGGGGAGCTCAGATATTCATAGATATGTTGAAGAAAGGCTATATTTCCTAAATAAAGTATACAGTGATCGAGGCTGGATCATATCATGGGATCCAAAACATAGGATTCACTGTGCAAACGGCGAGTTCGATTTTCAAAGGCCGTATAGTCTCTTTTTGTTTTCTTCTTCTTGGCTTCAAAACTAATTTAAGTTTTAGTAACTATTCAGATATTCTTTAGCAATTTGTTTCTGGTCTACCTTTTCTCTAAAATCGTTTTCTAAGTCGAAATGAAAATGAAAACTGAAAAAGTTTTTTTTTTTTTGAAACAAACTGAAAAGTTTCTGTATTGGATTTTCTGAACTTATTCACCAAATTGGACAAATAATATGCCAGATTTTTATTTGGTTTAATCTTTTTTTTTTTTTTTTAGATTTTTATTTGGTTTAATCAAAGATCACCATCAATGGTCTGATCCATTCTTTACGATACTTGTAATCCCGCAATGATCACTAATCAAGCTTACCTTATTTAAAACATGCATTGTTCGATAGCCAAACTTCCTTTTACTGGTTTTGCGGTTTTGTTTTTTTCTTTGTATGCCCTCTGATCGTCCATCGTCACTTAGCCCGTCTGAAGCATTTAAGTGCTCATTGACAGTCTGAAACTCAATTAAAAATCCAGCTTATTCATTTCAAACTTCATGATAAATAAACTCAATGTAGAAATAAACTTCACATGATCATCAATTTCCTTTGAAATAAAGAATTCTATAGAAGCGGATCGTTACATTTCTCTATCCTAATAGCGTGGTGGTGGCTTTTTGGTGAAACAGTGAGACGTGGGGGTCAGGTTTGTTTCGTTACAGAACCATCATCATGTGTTTCCCCTCTCCTTGCAGCTTTCTTTGACGATGATGGGCAGAGTGTTTGAGGAAGTGCTCTTTGGTGGCCGTGGAGACGAGTCGGTTGTGGGGTGCGGCCTAGTCGAATTGATATATCGATGTTTTTACTAGTTTCTAACATATGTTTTGAGTATTTTATCTAGTCAAAATATGTGAGTTTTAAAGTCTTTTACTCCTTTATCGATTTTAAGTTTTAGGTCTAATTGGAAAAAGATCAAATTGGATGCTAAAAAAGAAATTGAAGATGCAAAAGCAAAACTATGCAAATCTATATACTATTAAAAGGCAAGGAGTTTTAAAAAATCTACCTATGAAAAGTTGTTGGACCATTTCATTAGACTTAACTATTTTTTTGGTCTCACCTTATATTTCTCTAACTATGCAATAATCAATTACCTTATATTTCTCTAACTATAAAATAATCAATGCTCTTATTTATTACTCAACTTACTATGATACACCAAAAAATTATACATAACTCCATTATACTAAAGTAACATCTTACAAAAACATGTCTCATGAATCCATAACCAAAACGTGACTGGTAAATTTAAATACCAAAACTATATTGTTCCTTGGTACCACCAACTTTGCAACACACTATCATTTATTTTTTGACCAAAGGCTTCACTCTATCATTTTTTCGTTGATCGAAATGTGATTTTTCAAATGAATATGTTGACCTTTCTAAAATATTTATCTACACAGCTTATACATCATAGATTCTCCTTGACTAACACTTCTAATAATTTTGACTATATTTTAAAGGAAGTTATTTTGCATACAGTTTAACAATTTATTCTAAATATATTGTTAGAGATTATTTTGTGTACTTTAGTGTAACAATATATACTAAATATATTGTTATGATAATGTTTGATAAGAATATATTATAGATGCGATTGAAAATTTATATTATTAAAAGAAAATATTTTTAAAAATATATTATAAAAATATTTTTAACATCTATATAAAACTCTTTATTTTTTATCCTACCATTAACTACAATAAGTATAAATAATTTAAATATTTTAAATAAATCCTATTATTATTTCTCATTTTGTATGATACACTTCTCTAATTATTTTTCTTATTATCATCCAGTGTTATTGTTGTTATTCAATAACGTTATATACATCATATATTATGCTCAAAGATGGATATATAATATTTAGATATCAATTATTAAAATGAAAGCATATATCACACAACATATTATATCATGTCATCTAACATTATATAATTCTAAATATTTACAAAATCAAATTTAATAAAAAAACACTTTAGCAAATCATTTGTTAAAACATAATTATATATATTTACGTTAAATTATTTTTATAAAATATACCTATAACAAAGATTGTTATTCAATATAAATTTTAAAAATATTAAAAAACCTGCAAATATCTATACTATTAAAAGGGAATCATTCTGAAAAAAAAAATATTTAAACAAAGTTGTTGCACCTATTCATTACCTATTTATTATTTTTGGTCATACCCTTATTTTTCTCTAACTATACAGTATTTTTAATGAAATCATTTATTACTTCTCATTGTCTAGGAAACTGAATATAAAATGATATTTATGAATATAAAAAATAGACTCTATGAATTCGGTAATGGATCTTTTTTTATTTTATCAAATTAACTTTTCGTAGAATTTTTTTATCGTATTCTTTGACTATGAAAATTTCGCAAACCAATATTGCATTCTAATATAGTACTACAAAATAATAGAAATGTCATTGTTGAATTCTATGTTGTTGTATAAAACATAGGTTTCTAAGACAACCTTTATCATAACATATATATTTATATAAGTTTGTAGACAAGTGTTTGAGCACGATTTATAACATCTGAAATATTCTTTTTATACAAATTTACATCAATATATAGTCATTCTTTCTTACATATAGATTCAGTAATATTCTAAAAGAAGCATTATTGATAAGTGCTAACCTATTTTACCAGCTACAAACTCATATCATGTAAACCCAATTATTATTAATGAAAATTGATGATGATGTTTAAATAATGTATATACAATGTATATATAATCTTGACTGACTTTTATAAAATTTATATATAATCTGACTAGAATTGCAAAATATCCTATATTTATATCAAACCAAATATTTCATATAAAACAACTAATTAAATATAAATTTTAAACACTTAAGTAAATAAAAAATCATAAATTTAAAAATATATTAGAAGTTTCATTCATCTCTCAAAATATTATTGAAGATTGTTTTTTTCCTATAATGTCAACCAAATGCCGGGTCACACTTGATTGCATGTTTTTTCAAAGTTTGCATGCTTTAAATTAAAGAGTTTTCATTAAATCTAAACCAGCTTATGTACAAGTCATAGTATTTACTGGTTCGACGACGGGTCCAAATTTGATATAAAAGTATTGTTCTCATCTAATTGAAAATAATTTATTTTAAAATAATAGACGCACTGAGTCTGATCAATCCATATAATCTTTTTGAAAAAAGTAATCAAACGATTAAAAATATAATTACATTAACTAACTAAATAAAAATAATATTTTTTTGATATAATATAATTTTGTAACATAATAATGTATAACAAGACTAAAATACTAATTCATATCATATATTTTTATCAACTGAAAAATAACCCGCGCTTAAAAGCGCGGGTTAAAATCTAGTGAGTTAGTTATTTAGCAAAGAATTCAACCGATGGATGAAGCTAAAATTTTAATACAAGACAGAGAATGGAATTATATTTTCAGTGTCATTTGTTTGAGGTCAATCCATCGGTTATTTCAAAAGTTATACGCCTTTTATTGAAAGTTGGCATATCTACCAGTTAAATACAATAACTCTTTTGGTTTTCTTTATTTTTGGTTTGGTCTTGCCTAAAATTCGACCATGACGTATTTTGACATATATATACACTATTTTGAGCCATTTTTTTAGGTTAAACTTTATTTTATACTCCTTATGTTTCATAATAAGAGCCGTTTAAGGTTTTTGCACATAAATTAAGAAAATTAATAATTTTTTTTTGTTTTACCCTTATTTAATACATTGTTTTGTTTAATTAATTAATTAATTACTTAAATCCAAGGGTAAAAACTGGAAAATTTATTTAATATTTGCATTGAAAATGTAAAATGACACTTATAATGAAACATATTTGTATACCTAAAATGACACTTAATATGAAAAGCAAGGGAGTATATGACTTCTTCTTTTTTTTTTATCAAAGTATATGACTTCTTCTAAGTTTTGATTTTTTGGCAGACTAGATATTATTTTTGAACTTCTGTTATATATCTTTAATTCTAATAATGTTTTCTTCCTTGATTTGACTTTTTACTTCTATCCATGAATAGTTGAACAATAAATTTTAGGGTTTCAATGGAACTTAAGAAATTGAATGTTTAGGGTTTATAAATTAGGAATTTATTTATGAGAGTTCTTCACCTAGAACGTTTTCTATGCTTGAACTTTCTTGTTCATTTTGTTCACTGATCTTAGGGTCATTAGACATAGCAAAAATTGGTCTAAGTGCCTAAAAAAATCCTTCTGAGCAATGTGTCTTTAGATGGTGAAAGTTGATGTTAAGACGCTTTGTGAACCTATCAATACTTGTTTTTAATGCATGTTGTCAATTGGTTTATTAATTAGGTTATTCTCTAGTAAATTTTTTTAAAACAACTCATCTCATGCATCAATGCAAATTTAAGATAAATTATGATCAATTTTAGTATTCATCATCGTAGCTGTTATAGAGAATTTAAATATACCTTCTCTTCAACCAGCGTAGATTGGATATTCGCATCATCTAACATTTCAAAAAACTTTTTTGCATCCAAGTTATATTCTTCAACAACATTACCAACTTCATCAGTTATTGTTGAAATTGTTTCTAGAAATGCAAATGTACCTATATCATGACTCTACATGATCTACTCTATGTGTTTTTTCCTAATGGTAACTATTTTATTTATATAAATGAATCTGTTCTTCGATATTGCCAACAACCTCAAAATTAATTTTACTACTACTAGCTTAATTTCCTCCATAACTTTTTCCATGTTGAAACTAAATATGATCATGTAGCGTAAATCACATATTTACTAAATGGTTCCATACAGTTTCATTATGGGCAATTTTGTATTCTTTCACTTTCGACAAAGACATAACATCTTACCGGTTTTTGTGTGATCGGGGTATTACCTGCATGGTACATGAATATCTCTAGACCTTTGAGAAATTCCTTCGTCACCCTTCTGTCAGAATCCGTTTCTATACATCCAACTTTATAACTCGTAGATATTTCCATTGTTGGGGTCAAAAACGGTCTCGACGGAATTACCACCCGAAAATCCTCGGTTATCATATTTCCAAAAGAGATAGTAAAAACAAAGATATAATTTTCGTAAAAAATAACCAATACGAAGTTTTTACGAAGAGGTATCCTTGATGATTCAAAAGCAAACAAACCAAGCTCGGTCGTCGCGTAACTACCGCACATACACGATCGACATGGTCAAGGCAGACATCGCGACATCTACCGCCGAGTAAAAATACTCGCGGCATGAAACAGAACTACGAGATGGCTTGATCCTTGAAAGGGGTACGTAGGCAGCCCGTCAAAAGACGAGTTCAGCTATCCCCCTCTCTAAAAAGGGGGGGGGAGGAGTGGGTGCGTATACTCGGATACTCCCACTTAGAAAAATCTTCATTATTGTAATCGAGTTTTTAGAAACTTCAAAAACTTTTACTACAATCTACGTTGCTTCTTTTTATCGAAAACGTTTACGCTTCAGTTAAATACAAAAAACTTTCAGGACACGCCTAGAAACATTAAGACTCTTGTCTGCGGCCTCATCCGGCCCAAACATCTTAAAGTTATCATCTTTCAAACATTTGAAGATACACGTATAATCCTCGAAACAACTGCGAGATGTCGCAAAGTTAAAATTTGAAGATAATATGAAAAAATTGTCCAAACGCAACCACCAAAAAACTTACACCCCGTTCATCGATTGGCCCCGACGAACACGCCAGCCGTCTTAAACAAACGCAATTCGATCACTCTTTTGATCTTCAAAAAACGTCCAACACAAGGACAAAAGCGCGCTACAACAAAAATCCAAAATTTTGGATTAGCAATTCCAGTTGACTATGAGAAGATACTCGATTCGTACCATACAAGTCATATAAGCCGAGAACCTATTACGGACTTTAAATCGGTACGAGTCAGGAAGAAATCGCAACAGGAAAAACGATAGCCGGCTAGTCACCGCACAAACCTTAACCGAAAGTAAACCTAGGTCTTGCCCTAAACCCAACGCTCTGGTCTCAAACATCTCAAGACATGATATCTAAAAGATACGAGATCCTAAACCATGTCTCTCCGTTCGCATCTCAATGTTCCCGAAAATCGTAAAGATAGGTAAATTTTTACGAGAATCACGAACGAACTAACAGATTGAACGTCTAATCATAATTAAATATGAGACGACAACTCATATTTACTTCGTCCCTATTCAGGAAAACTCAAAATGAAACACCCATCATATATATAAAACCGCGTAAAGTGGTAAGAGATTCAAAGCCACTAACGGCCAGTCCCGGTAAATACAAATACGGCCATCTAGGCCTAAGCAAAATTCAAATTCAAAAGGCCACACTCGGCCGAAAACAGATAAAACGATAATCAAACTCAACCATCAACACAAAGGATCAGTCCATCCAATGACTACCTCCCTGAAACAGGACCCTCGACCACTGCTCTGCCCAGTGGCATAGACAGCGGGCAAGGAGGTATCTTCAAAAGAAGCCCCCATATCATTATCAATTGATAAGCTGGAACGAGATCGATGAGCCTAGACCGCCGTACGGACCCTCTCGGGAAAGAAATGACCCCAAAACAGCGGACCACCACGGAGAAGGTCTCGGACTATGCACAAATCTTCCGGAAAAGGAGGAATGGGGTTGTGTACTGCAAAATGGACGTAGTTCAGATATGGAATAAAAAACGGGAAGTAAGAAAAACAACGAGTGATTATTCAGCACGTTGCCTCCTACCCCCCCACAGTCGCCTAAACGAGGGAAGGCACTCCACGGCGACCGAGGCTTGGTCCAATCTAACATAGAAAAAATAACTCTTCCATCCACAACTGCCATGAGAGAATCCCTTCAGGACTTCCATATGAGTACGCGATCTAAAACCATACAGACGATCGGTCCCAACTCGAGACAGGGTAAGGAAAGCTTCGAGATAATCAGCAGTGAGCTCCATGCCTCGCTCATATCCCAAGACTAGCAACCCGACGAGATGCTTTATACCGCGGGGAGAAATCTGACTTATCGAAACTTCCAAACGGTCCAGAAACTCTACTATAACCGACGGAATGGGAAACCATAAGCGAGCACGCATCAGATGCTCCTCGTACAAAGTAAAAAAGCCTTCGGGAGGCTCGTCAGCCCTCTCCCCCTCGAGGGGTAATCGAAAGTCCACGTTTTCCGGATTGGGACAGAAGCTGCGTACGGTTCCAAGGAACGGAAGGGTACACCTGCTCGGTCTCCCAACGACCCTTTCCGAAAAAGGCCTCATGGGAACCCACGGCTCGAGAGGCGGTTCTTCCACATTGCACATAGCCACCCAATATGCGTCGGCCTCGGCAGGGTCAACGGAGTGTGCCACGAACTCGATCTCTTGGACAACCTCACCGCATCTGTCACGGACAGTTCCGCGATTGAAGATAGTAGGCCGAGCATTTTCTCGAAATCCCTTGAGACATTCTCAACAAAGAGGAAAGGGAAAAATCTCAATGATAGAGAGAGAAAATTAAAAGGATCTTTTCACTCTTAAACTTTGAGAAGATAATGAAGTAAAAATTTAGAAACAAGTTACCTCCCTTCTTATAGGCATGAGGATTTACTGTTCAAACTCGGACTCTCGGATATTAATTCCATCTAACACGCCTAACTTGCTAAACATGCCTAACCGCACGCTAGGACCCTGTGATGCATGGTCCAAACGGGCTGGGGGGCTAACTGTTGAGGTCAAAAACGGTCACGACAGAATTACCACCCGAAAATCCTCGGAGATCATATTTCCGAAAAAGATAGTAAAAACAAAGATATAATTTTCGTAAAAAATAACCAATACGAAGTTTTTACGAAGAAGTATCCTTGAAGATTCAAAAGCAAACGAACCAAGTTCGGTCGTTGCGTAACTACCGCACATACACGCTGTCCGGTCGCTACGTAGCAACCAAGTCTGAACCGATGCCGGTCGCTACAAAGCGACCGAACATCCGACCCGCTCGGTCGCTACGTAGCGACCAAGCTTGAGCCAAAGCTCGGTCACTACGTAGCGACCGAGCAATTGTCCTGCTCGGTCGCTACGTAGCGACCGAGCTCACGCCAAAGCTCGGTCGCTACGTAGCAACCGAGCTCGGCCAAGCTCGGTCGCTACGTAGCGACCAAGCGCTCGTCCTGCTCGGTCGCTACGTAGCGACCGAGCGCTCGTCCCGCTCGGTCGTTACGTAGCGACCGAGCTCGAGCCGAAGCTCGGTCGCTACGTAGCGACCAAGCTCGAGCCAAAGCTCAGTCGCTACGTAGCGACCGGGCTTGGGCCAAAGATCGGTCGCTGCGTAGCGATCGAGCTCTTCCGAACATCGATACGACACCAGTCCATGCATTCTCGTCAAAACCTTCAAATGCTATCTCCCGAAGACCGTAGCAAGCTCAGTCCATGTTTTCCGCTATTCTAAATCATCGATCAAAACTTTGCGAATTAAAAACCGCGGAAAGTTTGTTCTTTATCGAAAGAACTCGTAGTAAACGTGTCGAGTCGGAAGACGGCCCAAAGGGACCTAAAACACGACTTGAGGCCCATCCTACGATTTCTTAACCAAAAGCCCGTAAACCACAGCACGGTTTACGCTTGGTCCACAAGGAAGGATAAATGTTAAGTTTCCGCGGATAAATACGGAAGTTTTGAAGATAATTGTGAAGATCGGGAAAAATGGAATATCTCCATTTTTATGCTATGACGGCTTAAGGGCAGAAGAGTAAAAGCGTAAACCGACCTTGGAGCTAGTATATAAGGAGTCCTAGGCGAGGAGCATGACGGAGAAATTTTTCAGAGCAAACTTAGCACTTAGAGCAATTTAGGCATTTTTCCGTTTTTGTTATTTCGAGCTGCGACTGAATTAGGTTTAGCCGTCTTAGGGTTGCTAGAACTAGGAATCTCGCCGACAGCTCTCGAGCCCAGGCTTATACCTTGTTGTAAACGCTCATACGCAAATTCGGAATAAGATCTTATTTGCTCTCTTTTTCGATTTCTTATACTTTATCATTGTTATTGTCGTGTTCTGATTGCTTGACGTGTGGTAATTAGCAGATATCCGGGTCCTCTGGGAAATTAGGGTTTTCCTAGTTTTCTTATTTAAACGGAAATCGACAGTGCGAATTTCGGTTCTCACATCCATCAAATGACACTTGTTAATTTAAAACGCTTTTACAATGATTTCAATATGATATCATAAATTCTTCGTAAACTAACGTCTACTTTTACGAGGAGAAAATTTCATCGTAAACTTACATCGAATTTACAAAAAAAATTGACTATCCTCGTAAACCAGTCATCACCTCATCCTCGATTTACGATGACCGAAATTCAGCTTATACTGTCATTATACACATGTTTTCTTGTAGTGTATGTTCTAATCAGGCTATTGTTTATATTATGTGATTTTTCATCTATTTTGGAATAAGTATTCTATATTTATGGTTATTGTATTTTTCAAATCTTAGAAAATCTTGGAAACAGTCTTAACTGATATTATTTATGTTTGTCCATAATTGTTTTTTCCAATTTTTTTAGTACACATAAATTAAAATAAAATTTAGTAGTTGAGTTTTTAAATTTTTTTATGCTATATATAATAAATTAATATTTATGTTACTAATATGCAATTAAGAAGTTATAGTTATCGCGTTTTGTTATGTTTTTTTTATTTATACTTAAAAAAACTTATATATGTATTTTAAGGGTTTGATGTTTATATGATAAAAATAATTTTTTATATTTTTATATTGTACTTCTATTAATTTTATCAGTTTTATAAGTTTTACGTTTATTAAGATTTTTTTTATAAAATTAAAATACAAAATTTAATTATATTTTGTTGAATATCTTTTTACCTTTTATTATTTAATAACATAGAATTGATTATATATTATACATATATTAAAAATATTATATAGATTACAAATAAAAATATGGAATATATTATATCTGGGTTAATATCTTTTTACTTTTACTGTTTACGTAATATAGAATGAATTATGTATTAAACATATATTTAAATATTACACAAAATATTAATTTAATAAGTAATAGAACATATATTACATACATGTTAAACTATTAATTTATGATGTAACTTATAAATTAGACTAGAGAGTTAGAGGGCTAATTTCGTAGTAAAAATAACCAAATGTATTTTGGAATAAGACTATAGATTCAAAAGTATAAAAGGACTAATCAATTCTGACTATGGCCTAATTAGCCATTTTTAAAAAATTGATTTGTATGTGTTTCTTGCGGCTTTAAAGCTATAGAGATTCATTGATTTGGTATTTGGTTTTCTGTTATAGCAGATTAGTGGTGTTTTAAAACATCTCCAATTTTACTATATTTTTCATTTTAAAAAAAAGTTTGGAATAATTTTTTTTCGATTTATTCTATTTTTAACTTGATAGTAAAAAAAAAGTGATTAATCCAAAAATAAAATAAGAATTTTTTTTATTCTTTGTTTCATTAGTTAAATAAAATAGAATTATAGTAAAATTCAATTCCATTATGAAATTACTCTATTTCGTATAAAGTAATACATCAAAGATTAGTTTTCTGTTTTCGCTCTCAATTATGTAACTTCAAAAAAAAAATGTAAAATGATATAGCATTTATAGTAACATTTTACCCAAAAGACTTAAAACTTTTAAAATCTATAAATCTGGACGAAACCCTTTAGATATGGATTATGGATACAACATTAATACATACAAGAGTATTACTGACTCGCATAGAATTATTTGCATCTCCAGATTCATTTTCTTTGTATTTTATTCAATTACAATCTCGTTATAGAAAAGGTTTAAGAGCAATTAAAACAATGCACGTCCCTTTAATTATCTTCTGAGAAAAGACCAAGGTCCTGTCGCTGTCCCAATCCTGTCACAGTTCCAACAGCATTCCGCTATTAAGAAAAACAGTTTTAACCTTTTCACTACAAGAAACAGAGAGAGAGATTCAGAGATATTTTACCGCCAGAATCCAACGGCTGCTCTAAGACTCATGTAAATGGTAAGACCAAACCAAAGACCAATAAACCCATGAGTCGCCGAGAGTAAGACCAAACACAAAACGCTAACTATAGCCACCATAACTAATGAAGCTGCAGCATAACCAAAATCAGATGCTCCAAAGTTAACTCCATCGAATACAAACGCTAAGGCATTGATTGGTTGTGTCCCTGCCACGAACTTCAGGAAACAAGAACCGGTTTAGCCACAATCTTGGTTTGGTTAAGGGTTTAAGATTAAGTTGAAATTGATTACCGGAAGTCCTATGCTAATGAGGTGTAACACTTTATCGTCTTTAGTGAATAGTCTTGCTCCGAAATGCAAACCTGTTCCAAGTATAACCGCGAGTAGAAAACCAAGAACCAGTCCCAACTGTCACAAGATTTAGTCTTTAGCTTTCGGTTTATTCTAAACCGAATCTTTAAATGCTTATTTCATATAAGAATGTATACCTGCAACACACGTGAAGCAGTAGCTGCAGCTCTTTTGTAGTCCTTTTTGGCAAACGCACTCGCAAGTATTGCCTTTAAAAAGACCCATTTGTTAAAATGTAGAACCGCCTTTATCGGATAAGAAGATAGAGTGAAAGGTCAATGGTTAAACCTGGCCAGCTACAGCGAACCCATCTGCAAGAAGTGAAGTTGCTAACCAAACCTGCAAGCAAACTTGGAAAGCTGCCATGGAAGTGGGTCCTTCTCGTGCAGCTAGTGACGCAGAAAGAGTTACACAAAATGTCACTGCAACTACTCTCATCAGTAAAAGAAAGCCTAAGCGAAAAAAGAACCACACACGAAAACAATAGTCAAAACGATATTATTCTATCAAAGATCACACAATGAAAAACACACAGCAAGTTTGCAATTACCATTTTTCATAAATCTACAGAACTGAAGATGTTTGGTACTCATTTTAAAAATATCGACTTGACCCATCAGTTTCCACAAGAGTATTCCACACATAAGGTATCTGAAAATTAACATATATAAACCGGTAGTTATTAGAGAAGAGATAGAACTTTTAACACTCAAAACGTGAAACTAAACTCACTGGGATATAACATGAGCAGTGGCTGCCCCTGTAACGCCTAGACGAAAAACGAATATGAAAATAGGGTCGAGTATTATATTTGTGACATCTCCAATCACTGTGGAAGAGATTAAAAGTTGATCATCAGCTTTGTTCTGTTTCAAGGACTTAGACCATATTAAAAACATGGCGTTTTACCAGTTGCGTATAATGGAGTTGTCGTGTCTTTAAATCCACGGAAAACACCTTGTGTCGCAAGCGAGAGAAGAACAGCGGGTGCACCAAGTGATCTGAGAGATAAATATCTCTGAGCAGGTCCCAACATTGGAGAATCCTGTAAGAATTTGAAATTTTTTTTTTGAAATATTTCAATCATACAACCCACACATATATAGTTAGTGAGACAGAGAGATCGATGCTTTACATGTTTAACTCCCATGAAACTCAAGAGAGGTTTGGCTGAGGATATAAGAAACACAGCCTGAAGAAGGCCAAGAATGGCTCCAATGATTAAAGCAGAAGAAGCTGATGGTATGTTTCTTTTCTTGACTGGAGATTCACTAACACTAAAGATACTGCAACTGTTTTTAGATTCATCTGGTGTAGAAACTGAAGGAAAGATCAAACGAACTAGTGATTAGTACTTCAAGAAATCAAAATACTCAAACGTGTAATGCTGTTACAATATATATAATTATATATAAATATACGTACTGTTTCCAGGAATCAGTTCTTGAGTTTCCTCCTTTGTGTTATTAATACCAGTTTCAATACATTCTTTATAATCTTGGTTTGTGTTTTCCTCAGAACTACAAGCATCTTCCTCTGCTACAAAGGAAGTTGTGATGCTAACGAGAGGGAAGATAGCGATTCTTGAAACTTGGTTAAACAAAGCAATTGAAACTCCAACTGCAGCAAGCTCTACAGGACCTGTAAATCATCACCAAAACAAGAAAACGAAGACCAAATTGATTTCCATCTTGAAACAAAACTAAGAAAATGATCAATACTTGTTTTTTTCTTGGGTTGTTGTTGATACCAATTTGGCCAATGAAGGCTGTGTCCACAAGAGATGCAATAGGATCAGCTGTTAATGCAAGTGCTGCAGGTAAAGCTATTCTTGCTATCTCCAAACCGAGCTCATCAAATTTAAAAACTGATCTGATACATCAAAGAAAATCAAATTTTAAGTTTATTCTTGATCACATAAAAGAAAACAGAAATTTTACCGAAAAAATGATTACCTGAAATCACTTAGGAAGATGCAAAGAGGGTTTCTTGGAAAATCAAAAGGAATTTCTTTGGTGTAGCCATCTTCAGACATCATTAAGAGATGTTACTGAAGTTTTTTGAGTGTTTTTGAGGTTCACAAGTACATGAAAGAATGTGTGTTTGTGTATACAGAATCTAGCAAAGTAAATGATTCTCGGTTAGTTAGGTGACTTTTCATTATATGCCCCTCAGAATAAAAGAGACAATTTAATATTTTTTTGAAACAATTTATTTTCAGGAAAATAGGTGTTTCAAGTTTAACCACACATTACACTTTACCTTTAGACCTCAAACTCCAATTGATTGATGATTCTTGCCTTGTGTCCAGAATTCCAGAGGGTTCCAGAAAAAAAAATCAGAAAATCAAACTTCTGTTCCAAGAACAAATTAGCTTCGATCAAAGACTTAAACATTTTTCTCTCTTTAAATAGAAAAATTCAAAAAACACGTAATAATCAAGAAAGTAAAGAATATTAAACTGGAGATTGTAAGAAGAATTTGGTTATAACAAATTTTCTATCTCTTGAAAGTTTGGTTAACGTCAATTACCTTTTGAAAAAGTTGGTGTCAAGTGACAGAAAACTACCCAATAAAATTATGAAACTTGTATGATTTTTTTCTGATTAAATAAAAACATTTAGGAAATTAACTTTAATCCAAAATGTGTAAGAATTAAACATGTGATTCTTAACGAAGAAAGACAGAAATGTAACGTAAAAGAACACACCTGTTTTATATGAACCAGGAGAAGTCAATAATATATCTTTTTCTCGTTTTACGAAACAATCTCAGCACCTCAGCTTTTTCATTTGCTTTCTAGCAGTTTGGAATAAGTAAACACTAGACTTTGAACAAAAACTAAGTTGATTGTGCCGTGGATAAAGGGTTTTCAATTAGATCACAGTGAATACGAACCAGATGAAGAAATGGTATCTCAATCAAAGACTTAGAAAGTTGACAAAGAATAAAGTTTTGAAGGAGTTGGCCATAACAAAACAAAACAAAACAAAATAAAACAAAACAAAAAAGGAATTTGGAAAATAAATGGTCGAGAGAAGCCGATGGGTCTAGATGGGAGGTGGAACGTGTTTTAAGGTTGAACATTGGAGAAGAATTTCAATTTAAATGGGAGCATTAGCCTATAGGGAAATATCAATAAAAAATGTAAAGAATTTATAATTTACAAATAAAATGGCTATGGTAAACAATATACTAAAATGGTTTTTAATTTCCTTAGAAAATTTCATATTTTTAATTCTATTTTTCACAAATTACACTTTAATAAAACAATTTATAAATTGATATGCAAACATCAAAATTAAATATATTTGCAAAATAATATATTTTTAGCACAGAGACAAATATTTTTTAAATAACATTTGTTGTGTAAACCTTCCCAGGATATGTACTAAGATGTTTGAGATTAGAAAATAAATTAGATATTAGCTTGATTGTGTTTGATCAGAAATGACCTTTCCCATATGTACCTCTTTCTATCCAACAGGTTATATGTCACGGGTTTACTTAGTTATGTGTATAACTTACAGTAGACCTTTTTTCATGACTTCGCAAAATATATAGTAAGATTTAGGCAAAAAATCTAAATTAAATATAGAAAAAAATAAAATTAACGTGGGATATGAAATGTAGTCGGATCAGATTTTGGACTCTCCACATATTTGAATTAAAGTTCAAAACAATTGAATTTGGATTTTTTCGAAAGAATTTAGGTTGTTTAGGATAGTGAACGACTATAGCAAACATTCAGCGTCTGAGAAGTGAACTTACGCTATGACATGTTTACAATACCAAACATGATCAAGAAAATTTATGGGAAGACAAAAAGATTCTCCGAAGCTTTTGCTATAGTGGACAACATGATTGGCCAAAAAGACTTTCATGAAGATAAATGTGGTTTACTTCTTCTAAATTTCATTTTTACTATGCTTTTACCGATTTGTATATTATAAATCCTACTATATAAAAGGGACTAAATCCCTCATTTCTAAGTCCTGCCACATGGGCAAAATATTGTGAACCAACCAAGATGCCATGTCATCCGGACTGGTCTTGAGTTAAAAAAAAAAAAGCTATTTTCAGAACCCATTCGACCCATCTCAAAGCCCATTCCCGAACCACTCTCTCATAAGCATAATCCCGTGTTCTAAACATCCAGTGTTAAATTTTTTAAAACACTCATGTTAGAAATTGTTTAGAAAATATCTTTATATAAATGTTTTTTTCTTGAATAATATTTAATTATAATTTTTTGTATCTTTTTAACTTTTATAATAAAATATTTTTTTCAGATAGCAACAAAATATATATAAGAATCCTACTATATAAAAGGGACTAAATCCCTCATTTCTAAGCCCTGCCACATGGGCAAAATATTGTGAACCAACCAAGATGCCATGTCATCCGGACTAGGCTTGAGTTAAAAAAAAAGCTATTTTCAGAGCCCATTCGACCCATCTCAAAGCCCATTCCCGAACCACTCTCTCATAAGCATAATCCCGTGTTCTAAACATCTAGTGTTAAAATTTTTAAAACACTCATATGTTAGAAATTGTTTAGAAAATATCTTTATATAAATGTTTTTTTCTTGAATAATATTTAATTATAATTTTTTGTATCTTTTTAACTTTTATAATAAAAATATTTTTTTCAGATAGCAACAAAATATATATAAGAATCCTACTATATAAAAGGGACTAAATCCCTCCTTTCTAAGCCCTGCCACATGGGCAAAATATTGTGAATTAACCAAGATGCCATGTCATCCGGACTGGGCTTGAGTTAAAAAAAAAGCTATTTTCAGAGCCCATTCGACCCATCTCGAAGCCCATTCCCGAACCACTCTCTCATAAGCATAATCCCATCAACTGTCACTCAAATTCAAAATTCTGATTATTTTCAGCTACAACCAACCAACAAGATCGTAGCTGCAAACGACTAAATCTGTGCCAATAAAATCGGGATTTAAGACGGAGAGGATCACCGGTGAGGAAAAGAGTGTGAGCTCGGGAGCAAGAGAGAGCTCTGATGCTGTGATCACTCAATGCAGAGCATACAGAAGGTGTCCACTGAGACTCCAAGCTCCCGAGCCCTAACCTTCCGTAATCTCCACATCTCCACATCGTCGCGAAGCGTTTCCCGATCTTCTTGTGCGACAAAATCAACTCCAGTTTTGTCTATGTTTTGTATACAACCTTCTACCAAACCTCCTTTTCCATTAAAGAGTTATACCCTTGCATATAAGAAATAAGTGCAAGCAATTACTGACTTACATACACTAAGATCTAAGGTAAAGCTTTATTAAATCACAGAACATGTTGGCTTAGTCTAAGTTACTTTTACTAATCGTGCTGAAGAGTGAAGATGCATAATTGGTCGCTTATCATTTTTTTTTAAATAATGATGGCTCCTTGATTTACTATCAACACACACAAATAATATAGATGGAAGAAACATTCGAACGATGTAGAAACACGCAAACAAACTAAGACCAATTCAGGATTGAGGCATGATAGAAGAATAAATGAAGTTTTTTTTACCTGTCTTCAGCTTTCAATCTTAGAACTTCAGCCATATGCCAAAACTCAGAGCCTTGAACACGAACCATTCCGCCCTATGATCATTTACACAAAGATAAGCTTATCATCATCATCATCATCATCATCAAATTAAAGAATGATTGCTCACACTGCCTACTACTTACAAGTTACAACTCTAGCGTTTGATAGATTTACGGGACACAATTGTGAACCAAGTTCTTCCCTCCCATTATAATTCCAGGCTTGTGCTTCAATCGTGTTCCTGCCACAGGACAAAACCATATTAAGACCAGTGACCAATACAGACATAAACAATATCATCTACCTCTTTAGTTCGCAATTTCCGTTCGTATTGGCTTGTAGACCTCTTTTGTGACCTTTGGTCTTTGTTTGGAGTTTGAATCATTTTATTCTTAGAGATGAAATGTGTGGGTGTTTAGCAAGCTTTGTTAGTCAACTAAGCTCTAATTTCACTCTCCAGTCTTGGAGAATGTCCCTTGGTGACGTTCTGCTATAGGATTTTTTTTGTTTCTTCATATCTGCAAGTTCCTTATCACCACCATGGAAGGTGGTTCTCTTCTCAGTCTGGTTTCTTCTTTCCTTCAGAGAGCGAGTCTCGGCTTTAGGTGTCCTTATATTCACATGTATGGATTTTTTTTAGGCATTTTTAAAAAGTCTGGAGAAAATCAACAATAGAGGAGGAATGTGATTCTCTGCTCCTTAACCGGATTAATCACGATTAAGCAGCAATGAACAAATCTGATCCAGAGTTGTTGAAATTGGATCTGTGTGAACTATCGGAAAGCTAAGTTCGTCTTCATATCTTCTCCACTGCATATGTTAAATACTCCATAATCTAGGGTTGGCTAGGTGTGGCTCGAAACATTAGCCTCCGAAACAGCGACAACATCGTCCAAGTCTCCAAAATGAGTATACCGCATCAACATTACCTACATTTACACACTTTTCGAAGAATTCCCGACATTTACCCCTGTGTTTATGTTAGTAGGTAACAACACACTAACCAGAGGTTTCACTTACTCAGCGCAACTGTTTACTCATTGCTTTCCAGCCTTTAAGAAAACGACCATAAGCCATGCGGTTTCTACATCAAGTATTTGTAAGATAATTATGATAAAATCTCATCACGAAGATCAGGAATTGTCATAAGAAATATTAAATTATTTTCAAAAAATGAAGCAGACAATAAACAACAAATAGTTGAAGTCTTTGTAGAGTAACTAGACACAAAAACCTTTTAGCCTTATCTGTAACGACTATATTTTCATAAAACGGTAACATTTTCCAACAGTTAAATTTTATTTACTTTCATAATTTTAGAGCATGATTATCCCAAAGATCCATTTAGGGGCTCTTATTTTTTTTTTAATACTTTTAAGTAATAAAAGTGAGTTAAGAGACAACATTAAGAAACCTAAACATTTTTGTGCTCCATTGCAAGGCTCTTAATTAAGGGTTTTAAAAAAAAAAATTAATATTCTAATGCTCAACTAAGTCCTCAAGTCTACTTTTCTTTGGTGATCAAATTCTTTACGGATTATCACTTTCATGAAAGCTGCTCAACTAAAGAACTATAAGATCCCTAGACATAGCAATAAGATGATCATGACATGAAGTGATGAAACATAATACCTTTGTACATAAGCTGAAAACAAGAGGCACAACGAGCTCAATATCTTCATCTCTCTCCTTCCTCGCCACAAACCCACAACCACCACACTCCCTCTTCCTCTGCTCCATCAGAATCTCCTCTTCCCTCACAAACAAACTATAAACCGCACCCATCCTCGAGCTCGAGTTGCAAACTTCCTTCTGTGCTCTCTTACTCTTTACCTCTTTCTTTGTTTTTTTTTTTTTTTGTGAAAGAAAGCAGAAGAAACATGCTCACTAAGAAAACAAACAGCAAGAGAACAAATACTATGCAGCATAGAGGAATCAAGAGAATACAATAGTGTTGAGATAAGAGACGAAATGCTCACTTTAGAGAATGTGCTATTCCCTGAACCATTCTTCCCCATCACTGCGTGTGCCTATGGTTTCGTTAGCAAACCACGAAACAACAATCTATGAGAAATAAAAAAAATGACATCTTTTAAGTCAAAACATACAAAAAGTTGACTCCTTTATGGCGTTACCTCTCCTTCGTAGACAGTTGCATGCAATGCTTAACAGAAAATTGAACTAAAGAAAAACAGGTGATATGAAACACAATACCAGGGAGAGCAAGAGCACTTGAGGTTCCTGCCTGCTCAGGTTATTTCTTTTACCTCTGCAACACTGATTGTGCCCACACTACAAGAAAACAGCGTAATTCTGACGGACATTCTGACGAAAAATGGGTTTCCTCGGAATTTCCTCGGAATATACCGATGAAATACCGAGGAAATCATATTTCCTCGGAATATACCGATGAAATACCGAGGAAATCATATTTCCTCGGAATTTCCTCGGCATAGTCCGAGACTTTTCCGACGATTCAGGGCTTTGCTTTTAGGGTTTCTGTTTCCTCGGAAAAGCCTCGGAATATTCCGAGGAAATTCCGAGGAACACTTGTTTTTCCTCGGAATTTCCTCAGAATATTCCGAAGCTTTTCCGAGGAAGTAGAGTTTTTAAACCGAAAACAACGTTTTGCGGTTTGAATAACACTTATATAACCCCTATTAAGTGTCTTAGACTGATTATGAAGTCAAAAATTTGTTTAAGTGAAACACTTATATAACACTTTTCCGATTGTATGAATGAAATCCCCACAACATAAGAAAAACACTTATACACTTTAATGAACGGTAAAGGGAATACTTACAATTCGTTTTGAAATTTTGTTATTTCATGGTTTATGATCATCTATACAAAGATTCCTCAATGATATACATTGCATTTGTATAAGAAATGATATAGGGCAAAAAAAATTGATGTTTTGAAACCCCAAACATGCGTTCCTCGGAATTTCCTCAGAATATTCCGAGGAAATTCCGAGGAACAATATAAATTAATAGAAATACATGCACAGGATATTCTTTTTTTCTCGAATTAATGAAAATATTCCGAGGAAATTCCGACGGATATTTAAGTGGCCGTCGGAATTTCCTCGGAATATTTTCATTTAACCGGGCAAACAAGCCGCCAAATATTTCGCGAAAATTGAAATTGAAAATACTGAGGGAATTCCGACGGAAAATATCCGTCGGACCCTAGGTTTTATAAACTCGAAACGCATCTTCTTCCCCATTTCTCTCTTCTTCCTCTCCGGCGATCTCTCTCTCCTTCCGGCGTTCTCCACCTTCTCTCGCGACGATCTCTCCGGCGAATCCTCTCCATTCTCTTACAAATCATGTAAGGACCCTATCCCACTCTCTTAGGTCCTATTTGTTAGGTTTTTAAGTTGATTTGATGATTTTAGAAGTTTTTTGATAGATTTTTGTTAGGGTGATTGGGTAGGATTGTGATTTGTTGTGTAATAGGTTTAGAATTGTGATTTGGTTGTGTTGAATTGATTTAGAATTTTTTTATAAATTGTTTATTATTTTTGTATTTACAAAACGTTTTTTCTATATAAATTCGATTTTACAAAACATTTTTTGTATATAAATTTGATTTTTGGATTTATAAAAGATGATTTCATATTTATAAAAATATTTATTTTTATTAAAACTAATTTTGTATTTATAAAACATTTTGATTTATAAACACTATTTTTTATTTTTGTATTTATAAAAACTATTTTTAAATATACAAAACGTTTTTTGTATATAAATTCGATTTTTGGATTTATAAAAGATGATTTCATACTTTAAAACTAATTTTGTATTTATAAAACATTTTTTTGATTTATAAACACTATTTTATTATTTTTTGTATTTATAAAAACTATTTTGTATTTATAAAAATATGATTTCATATCTATAAAAATATTTATATTTATTAAAACTAATTTTGTATTTATAAAACATTTTTTTGATTTATAAACACTATTATATTATTTTTTGTATTTATAAAAACTATTTTGTATTTATAAAAAGATGATTTCATATTTATAAAAATATTTATATTTATTAAAACTAATTTTGTATTTATAAAACATTTTTTTTATTTATAAAAACTATTTTATTATTTTTTTTATATTTTAAATATGTTTTCTATTTCAATTTTAATTTTATATTTTCGAATTTCAATTTAAAAAAAATAAAAATATAATTTTTTTTAATTTTGGAAATATTCCGAGGAAGTGTATCCGTCGAGATATTCCGACGACATCTTCCTCGGAATATTCCGAGGACTTTCCGACGAACTTGTGGTCCTCGGAATTTCCTCGGAAATTCATTTTCTCGGAATTCCGTCGGAAATTTTCGAGGGATTTCCAAGGAAAAATGAATTTCCGAGGAGTTATTTTCGAGGATTTTTTTCGTCGGTATGTCGTCGAAATAGCGTTATTCCGACGACATACCGACAATTTTTTTCCTCAGTATGCCGCTGTTTTCTTGTAGTGCCATGACGTCTTTTGTCCAGTATCGCTAAAGGAGCATCGGAGAGCTTCTTGGCAAATGCAGAACAGAAGGGTCATATGAAAAACTCTGTTAGCCATCAACTAGAAACTAATAGACAAATTCAAATCAGCTTGAAGCAGATAACTAAGCTACCAATGTAGGAAGAAGATTGATTCCAAGGCAAATTCTAATAGTACAAGCATAAAGGACTTGCCTTTCTATCAGCTCGAGCATAGCCAAAGGAATCACAGCCGTGATGGTCTTGGGAGATGCTCTACGACAGGCAGGCGTCAATCATAACGAGCAGTTCCATAAGGATTTCATTAGCAGGTGGGCATGTAGGCTTTACAAGGAACAAGTCGCATCCTCTTATTCCCTCTGAATAACCCCGATCGAATCCCAATCCGATCTCCCCTCCCCTCGATTCCTCACCGTCTCACGATCAGCCGTCTAAGAGACCGTTCCTTAATTCTCTTAATCAGGATACGCCTCTTCAATTTACATCAATTTTTCTTTTTTTTTGTAATTACTAATTATCTTAAAAACTCCACTTAGGAGACCGCCATATTGATGCTCTTAGTTCAACGGTTATATTTTTCTAACGTCTATATTTTCATAAAGAAACCACTATGATGGTTGGTTAGGAAGAACGCAGGTTTGTGAGGAGTAATGAAGGTTTTAAATCTTTAGTTTTTTTTTATAAAAGAACCTTTAGAATGGTAAGTGAGAAATAAATGAATGTTGTTCGAGTAATAATGGGAAAATCTAAAATTTGGTAGGTGCGGAATAAATGTTTGTTTGTTGGAATGTTAGTTCAAACATTGAAAGTCACATTGACAATACCTTATTTAAAGATAGATTTACATAATAGGACACTTTCACACTTATTATTTACAACACATGTCAGTTTAAGCTACCAACACACTTTTTCACTTGTTCCAACACACCTTTCCCTTTGTGGATCCACTAAAAAACCAACCTTACCCCCTCTTTTATTATTTTGTTCTTTGTAATCTAACTAATATCTAACTAGTAGCTAACTGAACTATTTAAAAAATTTGTTGGATAAATCATGTGGTTATTAAGTAAAACTATTTTTTAATTAAAAACTTTATTTTAATTAAAAACTTTATTTTTCACATCTCTCTCCCTCTTCCGCCATTGTTGTGGAATGTCTTCGAGAG
This sequence comes from Brassica napus, assembly GCF_020379485.1. Lineage (NCBI taxonomy): Eukaryota > Viridiplantae > Streptophyta > Magnoliopsida > Brassicales > Brassicaceae > Brassica > Brassica napus. The sequence goes on from NC_063438.1 coordinate 9,836,304, forward strand.
TGTATGATACATGAGAACATGATGGACCTGAGGTTGTGCTAGAGTACGAGACTTTCATAAATTAAATTGAACCTCCTGGAGGTTGGATTAGGGAACAGACAATCATATTTGTTAGAGAAGATGAATCTGAGTGTTGTGTGGAGACAGTAGAGTACGAAACCATGTTTTAAAAGGCGTTAAAGGCGGAAAATTAAACGGCAATGGAATGTTCGGTGGTGACCAACTGTTGTGATTTCATCATAGTCGGTGAAAAAAATCGAATTCGTAAAAAAAAATATAGTTTTGGTTGTTTTTTTTTTTTTACCGCATAGTTTTGGTTATTTTAGATGTTAGAAATTGACTGCTAAGTAACACATCTATATGTTTGATGCATAGATGATACAAAAAACTGTAAGAAATTGATAACTTATATCAAAATTCTGCTGCGCCGACCATTAAAAATCACAGACAAAGTTAAAATCCTAAGTGAAGGAAGACAAATATATTACAAGTTCATTAATGAAAATAAAAACAAAAAAATAAGCGAAAAAGCACTTACCCGGGTTCGAATTAACGCCATATTTAATAGAACACGAAGCATACTCCACTAAACTACGAAGTTTCTTTAACTTAGTAGGTCCATGACCATGTCTATTAGAGAAAGTAAACCTAAACAATTAATTATAAAATTAATCTAATCCAGAGTAACTACTTATTTTCCAGAAATTTGTTAACATTTTATTCCAGATATACATGTATCCATATGTACGCTTATCCGCTTGTCCATATGTACACTATACCAACATGTACACTTAAACCAGATGTACACTTACCAACACGTACACTTACCAACATGTACACTTGAGATGTTTTGGGTTAACACAATACCATTATACCTAATGACGACACAACAAGCACTTCGTTTGTTTTGAATTTAAATACTTCATCACTTTATGCCCTAAACGGTCTTGAAAAATGATTCTCCGATTTAGATTATGATCATATTTCTCTTTCACGTTTTTTTCTTCTTGTTGTGTACAGTAGTGTGCAGGTTTTACACATCTCATTTGTGTTTGTTCATTTCATTTACTTCTTTAAATGTTAAGTATTGGTTTAAACAGGTCTGGCTCAAGTTCAAATTGTACTCTATGCACAATCCAAAAAAATCCAAGACCATTTTTCATAAATCGAAACTTTAAGGTCCTAAAATATAAAAAAACACTAAAAAATGAGGGACCTTGTGCAAGGCACCTCTAGAGCCGGCACTTGTTTTAAAAACTCTTTTCAATACTTACATACATGATAAAATATAGATATCTAGACAAATAAATATGGATGCCTAATCAAAAATTAGAGGGATTCTCAATGTACTGTGTACATATGTATACCTTTTTATTATATCCACATGTACAAATCAACGTGTACACTTTAATTTATATATGATATCCACAAGTATCCACATGTACATATCAACGTGTTGACTTTATTTTTGAAATGATATAATTATAATTATGTTTATGCGATATAGTGCGTGTGGTTTAGTGGTACTGAGCCTAGCTTCAGTCTGACAAGTCAGAGGTTCGAATCGGCGTTTACAACCACCTAGCGTGTGTTTAATTTTATATTTTTTAATGATGAGTGGCATTTTTGTAATAAACTCGTCATCTTCATATTAGGGTTTTTAACGAATTCTGCAACTACATATCGGAGCCGCCATTGATTTTCTTCATTCCATCTTCAACTTTTTTGTGTTTTTGACTCTAGAACTTACTAATATTGTGTAAAATATCAGATTAAAGTCAAAAACTAAATGACATGGCTCTTCTCGGCCAAGCATTTATCCGTCGCTTTTTTGGTCACTGAGGCCCGTTTTACTGTCAACTCTGTCTTTCTCCCATCATTTACACTGGCTTGCCATCCCGGATTTGTAAGCCGGCTCCGGTTTTTTGGGTTTGACCAAATTAAAAAATTTCTCAAGTAAAAAAGGAAAGAAAGTAGTGGATCAAATTAAAATATATGTGGTTCGTTGTTTTCTTCAGTTGCAAAAATTAAATATTTTTAAAATAAAATAGGACATAAGGAAACGATAGGTAACTAAAGAAGGCATGATGTATAGTTAAATTTAGTTAGGGGTATAACTGTAAAACAACAACCAAAAACTACCTTAGTAGTTATAAGTGTCCTATAGTGAAATAAAAACTCATAAAGTGTCTATTTATGTAAAAAACTCTTATTTAAAAGCTCAAGTTCCTTCGAATTATTTACTATGACATATCCCAACTACAAAGACGATAAAAAGGGAAAATGTGGATGGACATGCTATATGCCATAGCCGACTCTGACTATAGCATTCCGACACGTTTTCCATGTGATCGCTGCATTATCATAGAGATCTCTAGAGTAGAAACACACCTTAGAAAAAAGAGACTTCATGTGCAAAGATTTTGAGGTAAGAAGATAAAATGTTTGATTATTTTCATATTTGACGGATTCTACTCGGAATCAAAATCTGTTGTTTTTGTATCCCAATCTCATTTGTAGCCCAATCTCATTTGTAGCCCAATCTCATTTGCAGGATGACAACCTCAACATAAAAAGAATGGGTTGAAACTATTGAGCAGGAAACCACAAGGCTAAGGACATAAGTTGATGAACACGACCGCTAGATTCAAAGATTAATTGTCCTCGAACATCAGATGAATCGAATTGACCGAGAGGCAAAAATAAATGCAGAAGAGGTTGCTATCTTAAAAGAGTTTCTTGAAATTCGTGATTCCAATGTTTTTCATTAGTTTGTTTTTCTATATCCATCTAGCTGTGAAAATAACTTTTTGTACTCCTTTACACGGTGTACGGTGTATTGTTGTTTCTTTAATGGGAAATTTTATTAAAAGATACTTGGTATACAATTACGGATCCGGATATCCGAGAAATTTAAGGTGCCCGGATCCGGATCCGTCGGATCCGTGGATTTAATATCCGGATTCGTGGTTTTTAGATATCCGGATTTCAGATATCCGTCTCGATATTCTATTATCCGCGGATATTCGGATCCGTAAAAAATAATTCAAAATAATATGTTTTTTAAAGAAAAACTATATTTTAACATAATACATCAATTAAATATTTATATAAGATTTATAAATATATTTATATATGTCTATAATATTGTAAAAACTAAAATATAATATTATAAGATTAATTCATGTATAAATATTAATATATCAAATATAAATATTAATGAAATTTAAAAATTAATATGTTTTAAAATGCAGATCAAGATATTCGACCTAAAAATTAAGATATCCAGATCCAGATTCAGTTTGGATGGATCCAAAATTTTACTATCCGGATTCGGATCCGGGCATCCCAGATATCCTATTTTCGGAGCATATCCGGAGCGGATCTCAGATCGAATCCGGATCTCGGATAATAAGTCTCATGCCTACAATAAACACCGAATATTAGAAACAAAAAAATGAAAATTATACCATAACAAGATTAAACTTGAACTTGTAATTATATCCAAAATGCAAATTAATGAGTTAGTCGATTCATGCTTGTGGTGTACACGTCTGTATGTGATACATTTCCATGGAAAATGACAATAATGTAGCATTAAGTTTGCAAACCGTAATATAATATGGAAGGTTTTCAACACCTAGTACATTTACATAGTAGTACACCTTGCACTTTTACATAGAAATTGACAATGTCGTATCATTATGTTCACAAATCATAATAAAATAATACAGTTAACAAACCTGATTGAGTTTATATTACATATATAGAATAAAACACCATAACTAAATCCTTAGAACATTAAGTTAACAATTTGACCACAAACTAACTGAAACTTTGTTCAGCCCTTGTTAGCAACTTTGACATTGCCAACCAATTCTTCATAACAATTCATGGCATATTGTTCTTGGAATCTTTCTACAACTTTGTTTGTAATCTGACCCATTTCCTCCTTGCCAAGACCAATAATGTGCATCTCCAAGAACTTAGTTGTACATGGTCCATAGTCGCTGCTCCTATTGTTTTGATGGATACCATTTGTAACACCCCAAGACCGTCCTAGACATATGGTCGAGTCACCGGCCAACAATCAAACAAGAATACGATCAATAGTCCGACCAACACCCATGGTTATAGATGAAATGAGCCAACCGGCCAGCTAATAATCAAACAAGAATATGACTGACTGTCCAACCCAACATCATGGTTTGGAAACGCTACGTGACAGGCTAGGGAAGATCTGGTCAAAGTCACAAAACTTACTCCACGACTTTGATCAGTTCATCCACTATATCGCCCCACTATCTCAAGGTTTAAGGCTTTGCAACCCGTACAACGAGTTACCGGTTCCGAGAGATCAGGACCTAAGGCTTTTCAACCCATACCAAGACCTAACGTTATGTTAGACCAGACTAGTCAATTACAGAGTATTCATGATGCACATATAAAATAATTAAGTTATTGATTAAAGAAATATTCATACATTAAATAATTCAAGGCTGGCATGGCCTAATGACAAATCGAGTCAAATCAACACAAATTATAATACCATTTACAAAAGGCATGAAAATCTACTCCGGCGGTCCTAACGTCCAACTCTAAGCTACCCGGTTATCCTAGACTAAAGCTACCTACAAAAAGGACAATGGAGTGTGTGAGTAACCTAATGTTATTCAATGAGTTGGCGGCCTCTACCCGCAACCTAGAAACTAACCCATACAACCCCAAAATAACAATCAATTTAGCTTTAGCATGCAATCAAAGTTAAACCTAAGCAATCAATCACAATTCAATAACTTTGATAAACATCTAATCAAACCGTTACTAAGTTAGACCCGACCTCCTACCAGGATTTAACTTCAAGTAACGAAAACCTGCATGAAAACAAGTCAACAACCAATTGACAATCACAATCACAATATTAAGACTCTAATTAACTACATCTCAATCTAACTTGTAACAATGTATTTCAGTGTTACACTTACTCTAAAGTTTCATTACCTTTTACTAAACTCGACACTCTAACCTGAGCCCTTGTGACGTCGTGTTCCTCCTCAACATCAGTAATATCTTATCTCTTTACCACAAATGCCAGAAGAAGGAAATTTCAACTGACTGCAGCCCATAGTCATTTTGGCCACCGCACGACAACCCACAGTCATTCAGGTCACTGCCAACATTACACCGTCGTGTAATACTCAGCCATGGGCCATGACCCATTCCTATGAGTCTTCTTGATCCAGTGAATAAGGTGTTGGGAATGTCCTAAAATCATTTGTACTTACTCTTGTTAAAGTCGTAAGTCGAGGTTCGACAATCGTATAAAATTGGGTGGTTATAATGTTTTGGTAGAAACCGCTTATAGTCTATGGATTGAGAATCCATTACTAATTTTATATGATCCTACAGGGTCGCACACCTAAGAAAATTGGATTAATACATAAACTGGAGTTTCATGTTTAGATATTATATATATTTGATATATATAATTACAGTATATATGTTGAATGTGAATTGTCTTAATATGATTAAGTCAATTAACATAATGGACTTGAGCCATTATCATGTTTAATGAGATTAGGTCACATAACACACACACACACATATATATATATATATATATATATATATATATATATATATATATATATATATATATATATATATATATATATATATATATATTGCTTGAAAGTGAGATAATGATGTTGGCCGCATTACGTCTCCGCACGAGACAGAGAACGTTCTCATAATCAAAAGAAGAAAAGTGTTTCTTCTTAAACAAGCAATGGAGAAATCCAATAGAGACGAAAGTGTTTGTCTAATTTGAGATATGATCTCCACGGCACTAGCATCCCGATCTGATCTAGTTTGTGTGCGTGTGGATACCGGTAGAGGCACGACGTTTGGAGTGCTTAAAATCATGAATTGGTTCATTCATTTTTCCGCTGCGAATAACCAGGTATATTTAAAATCTTAAGATCTCGATTTATTTCAGTATTTGCATGAGATTCTAGGCATATGAATTCATAGGTTGATTTATAAATCGTTATAAACCGGTATGAATTCCTACATAAGGGGTTTCCCTGAACCTGCTGGAGGTCGAAGAAACAATAATCCCCCAAAACATGTCTAGAATGGGCGGGTTGTGAACATGCTACATTGCATTCACTCACACAACACACCTAATTCCAGAACCTAGCCAAAACACTTAGATTCCAGAATACCTATGTAGACTCTCGACTCTACTACACTAACCACTAGTACCAGTAATATGGTATATATGGCTTAGGACCCTTAGTACTACTATCCAAATAAACAACAACACATAACAAAATAAATCAACCAGTTAGTCACTCCCTTACCAAGAGCTGACTAACCTCAATAAACAAGATTAGTTAAACGAGCAAGCATTTAATCAAATCTAACAAGCAATATAATCAATCAAACCATTACCCAGGTAGTTCGACCTCCTACTACAAAACTATTTTTAAAGATAACGGCGGGAACCTACGCTCATCCATATCAACACACAATAATTGAAAAAATGATGCATCCTAGCCCTATTCCTAGTGAGGTTATTAATTCAGTTTTAATTCCATTCATCTCAGCTTAACCCGTACTAAGTTGAGTCCGGTTCCATAATTAAAATAACTCTAAGGACTCTATTATGCAATAACGCGATCTTTCTATTATAACCAAATAAAACCAACTCAGAAAACTATCTTAAATTTCAAGTGGAATTCAAACATAACCAACTCACAGTGTTCTATGCTGATAAGCAGCTGGATGATCGGAGAAAATTTGGCAAAAACCAACTGTTACCTCAACTGAACAGAACCCGTGGAACTGAACTAATCCTGGACAACACCTCTGCTTGATCATCATAGAAACTGACTGTCTTGGACAGATTAATATGGGCAAATCTTCCGCGTCACAATAGTATAGAAACGTCGATTGGAAAAAAAACTTGTCTTCTCGGTGGAGTATTGATGTTCATAAATGACGTCACTCGTAAAACGATCTCTCTCTCTCTCTCTCTCTCTCTCTCGGCATGTTTTTGGAGTGGCTTTTGGTGTGTAATAGATGTCTGAAAACTGAATGGAGGGTTGGGTATTTATAGAAATATGTGGCCAGTAAGGAGAAGCCACACGAGCTACTGTATGTCTGCCTGCATGCCTCCGGTCGCATGTGTGACGACACATGACACACACATGGCGTACTGCATGACCTGGGGTCTCATGCAGGATGACACATGGGTCTGATACCACCTCTGTAACACCCTCGGACCGTCCTAGACATATGGTCGAGCCACCAGCCAACAATCAAACAAGAACATGACCAATAGTCTAACAAACAACCATGGTTATAAATGAAATGAGCCAACCGGCCAGCCAACAATCAACCAATAACATGACTGACCGTCCAATCCAACACCATGGTCCGGAAGCGCTACATGACGGGCTAGGGACGATCCGGTCAGAGTCACAAAATTTACTCCACGACTTAGACCAGTTCATCCACTAACTCGTCCTGCTATCTCAAGTCTTAAGGATTTGCAAGCCGTACCAAGAAATAACGGTTATGTTAGATCGAGGCCTAAGACTTTTCAACCCGTACCAAGACCTAAGGTTGTGATAGACTGGACTAGTCAATTATTAGAGTACTCATAATGCACATATAAAATAATTACTTTATTGATTCAAGAAACATTCATACAAGAAATAATTCAAGACTGGATCCGGCCTAATGCCAAATCGAGTCAAACTATCACAAATTAAAATACCGTTTACAAAAAGCATGAAAACCCAGCTCCAAGCTACCCGGTCATCCTAGACTAAAGTTACCTTCAAAAAGGACAACAAAGTTGGGTGAGTAACCTAATGTTACTCGGTGAGTTGGCGACCTCTACCCACAACCTAGAAACTAACCCAGACAATCCAAAATAACAATTAATCTATCCCTAGCATGCAATCAAACCTAAAGCTAAGAAATTAATCACAATTCAATAATCCGAATAAAAATCTAATCAAACCGTTACTAAGTTAGACCCAACCTCATGCCATGATCTAACCTCAAGTGACGGGAACCTGCATGAAAACAACTCAACAACCAATCGACAATCACAATCACAATATTAAGACTTTAATTAAGTACGACTCAATCTAACTCGTAACAACGTATTTTGGTGTTACAATTACTCTAGGGTTCCATAACCCTTTAATAAACTCGACACTCTAACCTAAACATGCATAGCATAGGCGGGTTACGACAATGCTATATGGAATTCACTCACAAAACACAACCTAATTCTGAAACCTAGTATAAAAACTTAGATTCTAGAATACATATCTAGACCTCGACTCTACTACACTAACCACTAGTACCAGTAATCCGGCCTATATGGCTTAGGACCCTCAGTACTACTATCCAAATAAAAAACAACACATAACCAAATAAATCAACCAGTTAATCACTCCCTTACAAAGAGATGACTAACCTTAATCAACAAGATTAATTAAATGAGCAAGCATTTAATCATATCTAACAAGCAATATACTCAATCAAACAGTTACCCAGTTAGTTGAGCCTCCTGCTACGAAACTATCTTTAAAGATAACGGAAACCTACACTCAATCATGTCCACATGCAGGAATAGAAAACATGATGCATCATAGCCATAGTCCTAGTAAGGTTATTAACTCAGTCTTAATTCCATTCATCTCAGCTTAGCCCGTACTAAGGATTCTATCATGCAATAACGTGATCAAACAAAACCAACTCATAGAACTGCCCTAAATTCCAAGCGGAATTCAAACAAAACCAAATCACATTGTTCTATGCTGATAAGTAGCTGGTTGATCAGAAAGGACATCGCCAAAACCCAAAAATGACCTTAACTGAACAGTACCCGTGGAACTGAACTAATCCTGGACAGCACCTCTACTTGATCATAAGAAAAACTGATTGGCTTGGACGGATTGATTTGGACAGAGTTTTCGCATCACAATCGCAGAAAATCATTGATTGGACAAAACTTGTCTTGTCGGTGGAGTATCGGTCTTCAGAAATGACGTCACTCTTAAACTGGATGTCTGTAAGCTGAAGAGAGGGTTGGGTATTAATAAAAACATGCGGGTAGTAAGGAGAGGCCACACGAGCAACTTTGTGTTCGCCCGCATGTTTTCGGTCACATGCTCGGCCACAAACGGCGCATACATGGCTTACTGCATGACCTGGGTTTCATGCAGGACGACACATCTCCTCCCACATGTCAGGATTCATGCCTGGAGTGCATGCAAGACACTACACCAGCACACACATGTCGATCATCATGCTTCAGTTGCATCGTGCTCCGACATGTCAAGCCGCATGTACTGCTTACATGTGCGGCGAAACCTGGTGCTTATATAGATGGATAGGTTATTCGACAGTTTAGACCGTGTTTTAATCCCATGCATCCAGCCACCTTATGCTTCTCGATCCATTCGTCTGTTTTTGGCCCTTTGGTCATATTTCCGATCCGCGATCAAATCCGAATATTTTTCTACCTCCTTTCTGATGAGAAAATATTTTTAATAAATTTTTGACTGAATTTCTCATGATGGTAAATTTTTCTCGAGCCTCTGGCTTCCTCAAAAAATATTCCATAATACTGAAATTGAGATTTTTGCCCAACTTCGGGTATTCCCGTCATGTTTACTTCCCATCGTGCTTACTTCCCGTCCTGCTTATTTTCCGTCGTGCTTCCGAATTAGTTTTTTCACAACAATATTTTATTAATACGATATTCTTCCAAAAACATCGTACGCCGGAAACGTCGTGCTTCTAAAAAATTGTGCTTCGAAAAACATCGTGCTTCCAAAATGTGTTGATTTGATCTACCACATGTTCTAACCATGGTAAAATGACTCAACCGACTCATGGTTCATATAAGATCACTTCTACGATCCTCGTACTTCAAAACTTCTCGATCGCTCGTCCGCGAATCGACCACCAACTGTAGATGCTCGATCATCTCTATTTTTTCTTTGAATCATGTCAAGTTGTTTGGTTCAAAACTTAACATACCTTGAGACTCTTTGATTCCCAAGAGTTTGGCTCTGAATTTTGACTTTATCGGTCTCGACCATTTTATCCCTTCGGGAGGTTTACCACACCATCTAACCGGCTCCATGAATAATGTGATACTCGTTCGCTTATGTGGCACTTTGGATATCCATATACTGTTCCAAAATATAGGGTTAGGATACAATAACCAGATCCGTGTGCTTAGTAACTTCTTCACTGGAATTCTGGTCAATGTAAGGATCAAGAATTGTTATGTGAAATGACTGCAAGTCTATACTGAGACCCACACAATGATCTGAACCCCATCTCATAGGAGCGTACACCATGTCCACATTGTTTGTTGACAAATTCTATCTTACAATTTATACCCCTACTCTTTCCTATCACATAATTTTGGATGTTTGTATTCCATTCAAAATTTAACTACCTTATTGTGGATAGAAAGCTGGCCATGATGAAACCATGATCTTTGTAAAGTACGGGTCTAGCATTACTGTTTGTTTTCTTAGCAAAACATTCGCATGACGTCTCACAACATTTTCATTATAACCGGCATGCACTGTGGATAATAATATTTACATAAAAACAGTTAGATACTAACATTCCTCATAAAACACCGCGTATACTTGGTGTATGTTCATGAAAAATAACTTGTAAGACAACCATTTTCGGGGTTCAACTATGTCAAGGAAAAAGGTATTTGTCACAACTAGGGGTGTCAAAATGGGTCAAATGGGTCAACCCAACCCAAAACCCAAATGAATTTACTGTTAATGAGTCATGGGTCAACCCAACCCATTTATTAAATAGGTTGGGTTGACCCATGACCCATTAAATTAAAAAGGTTAGATGGGTTAATGGTTGACCCATGGACCCAATATCTTTATAATAAATTATTTTTAAGTTAAGACCAAGTTGATCAAAATGATAAAATGTTTTTTGTGGTTTAGGCGGAAAATAACATTTTTGCGGGAAAGTGAATTTTCCCAGTTTTGGCGGGAAAATGCGTTTTTGCGGTTTTGGCGGGAAAACATGTTTTTACGGTTTTGGCGGGAAAATGCGTTTTTGCGGTTTTGACGGGAAAATGCATTTTTGCAATTTTGGCGGGAAAATGCGTTTTTGCGGTTTTGGCGGGAAAATGGGGTTTTGCGGTTTTGGCGGGAAAATGGGGTTTTGCGGTTTTGGCGGGAAAATGCGTTTTTGGCGGGAAAATGCGTTTTTGCAGTTTTGGCGAGAAAATGAGGTTTTGAGGTTTTGGCGGGAAAATGGGTTTTTGCGGTTTTGGCGGGAAAATGGGTTTTTGCGGTTTTGGCGGGAAAATGCGTTTTTGCGGTTTTGGCGGGAAAATGCGTTTTTGCGGTTTTGGCGGGAAAATGGATTTTTGCGGTTTTGGCGGGAAAATGCGTTTTTGCGGTTTTGGCTGGAAAATGGGGTTTTGAGGTTTTGGCGGAAAAATGCGTTTTTGCAGTTTTGGCGAGAAAATATGTTTTTGGCGGGAAAATTGGTTTTTGCGGGAATAAGTGATTGGACTTTAGAGAAATTCATGATTTTCCAATTTTATCAAACCTTAGAATTGAGTTTACTCATGGTTTTTTTTAATTGAAAACAAAATGGGTCAGAGTTGACCCAACCCAATAAACCCATTAACTTGTTAACCCATTAACTTGTTAACCCATTAACTTGTTAACCCATTAACTTGTTAACCCATTAACCTGTTAATCCGTTAACCTGTTAATCCATTAACCTGTTAATCCATTAACCTTTTAACCCATTAACCCATTGGATCAAAAATAAACAGTTCATTTGGGTTAATGGGTCAAATTGGGTTGGGTCAACCCATGGGTCATGACCCATTTTGACACCCCTAGTCACAACGTGAGAGGAGAGAGGTTATGATCTCAAACTTCCTATAAATTTAAAAATATCCAAAATTTATGATCATATCATAAAAGCATGCAAATATGTATGTTTACATCCATAACATCATGCACTTACTGTTCGAAGTTTTCACCTAATGTGTCAAAAAAATATTTTAAACACTCTTATGTTCAACTTCGCCAGAGCCATATATTCAGGCGTTTTATCGCTCGTGAATATTCTTTTCAACCTTGGATCATAGGTGTATACTCCAATATTTTTTTTGGAAGAATTTGCGGATACTCTTACCACCATTTTGACAACGTTCTCAGATTCTACCGTGTCAGAAACATGATATGTGGGTGGTATGGAAACATTTTCTGAATTAGCAGGGGATGCTGCTATTGTTGGGGTGTCCAAATTTTGCAAGGGGGATCATTTGGTTCCATGATGGGGAATGCAGTATCCTGATCCTCTGCAACAAGGCTGGGTGTTGAGTTGTCCGCAAGAAGGGATGTAGTTTTTGGATCCTCCAACGTCAGACATACATGTTTGATTTTTTCAAAGATTGGGGAGACGTGTTCACCAGTCTCTATAACCGGGATTCAGTCTCTAGATCTTCTGCAACAAGGCGTGATTTTGAGTTATCCGCAAGAGGGGATGTAGTCTTTTAATCCTCCACTAGATTTTGACCCGCGCTTAAAAAGCGCGGATATTTTTTTGGTGACCGTAAACTCAAATATTAAATGAATTTATGTTTATTATTAGATATCTAAAATATTTAAAACTGTTTTATTATTATTATTCCTGTGGGGTACAATGTTTTCATTGAGTTTTCATATCCAAATCAAACTTGTGGTCGAACCGTAAGATCTAGTAACTCATATATAGTGGAATAGAATATAATAAAATGAATATAGTAATATATTTGAAAATCAAAAAGACCGTTATTAACCCACTGAGAAAAAATATAATTTGTTTTTTGTTTTATAAATTTTTGATATATTAATATATATTTGACTTGTATAAGAAATTTCTTTTAACAAATATTGTTAAGTTTATTTATAAATTAATTATCAATCTACCAAAATAGTGAAGCAAGTATTTTTTTTTTCCTTTTTTAATTTTCTATCAAACTATTATCAATTTTTTCAAAAAAAAAATCAGTTTGTGACAGATATTTTATTATTAGAAATCCATAAATTGAAATAATGTTACATTTATATGTATTTATGTATAAAATGGTCTTCATAATTTGGGATTTTGTAAAAAAAGGGAAGTTAATTTGGTTATTTTTTTTTTGTAACAAAAGTTAATTGGATTTATAATTTTTTTCTGAATGGGTTGTATCAGTTAAATTATCTTTTTTAAGTTAAAGACCCAAAGCCCAATTAATAATATTTATTTTGCTGATAACAAAGTGAGATTAAATAGAAATAACATATAATATAAGGAAGACCAAAAAATAAAAAAAAGGAAAGGTCCAAACAACCTTTATAAGTAGATTTATCAAGAATGCTTCCCTTTTAATAGAATAGATCATTGGGGATATATGTTTGCTTTTCTAAACAATTGGGGAGACTCGTTCACCGGTCTTAAAACAGGGGGAGACTCGTTTACCGATCATTACAACCGGGATGCAGACTTTGTATCATCAACAATTGGAGAGATAATTTTTGGATTAGTTAGATATGATGATACATGTTCCCTGGCCTCTTCAACCGAGGATGTAGCCTTTGGTTCATGAAAAGTTTAGTCTTCTTATGACACCTTACCAAAGGAGAAACTGAGATAGATAAACCATCCTCAAACCCCGTCAGAATATCATCTACAGCAAACGGTTCTTGTCGACTCCTTTAATCTTGAAGTGATACAATGCTTGTATCTCCAATCTAGTGTTATGGCTCCAAAAAAGTACACGACACTTGTCTTCTTGTACAGTGAGCTGTGAGGAGATTCTCCTTATCATTTACTTCTTAGTATATTTTCCACTCTCCAAACAAACTAATGCCTTGAAAGTTGAAACTGAAAACTTTAATATTGATTTTCATTTCAGGTTTAGTCTTTTTTGTGTGTGTGTGTGTGTTGGATCGCATGATGAACCTATTGGTATCGAACTCTACATTCTTTCGGCTTCAGCTTAATATTAAGGGAAAATTGGAAAAAAATGGACAGTCTCAACTTTTGTTTGTCCGTTTAGAACTTCTGATATTTTTAGCAATTTTGGACATGTTTTACCTTTTTTTTATGGGAAAAATAGTAAACTGAATTTTAAAAATGTAAAAAATATGAAAACTAAGTATGACAATATATATGCTTATTTTTTTTAAATAGAATCATATTTTATTTTATCTTCTAACTACAGTTAGAATACTCATTCTTGTGATCTACTTGGTCTAGAAATCGAGTACTAAGTTTTATACATAGATATATCCATGGTATATAACATAAACTAGTATTTCTTATATATTCTAACAAAGCTATAATTCGTTATGTTATAATCAAGAAAGATGTTCAATCAACCTACGGCTTGATAACGACATATAACCACAACGCAATAATATACCTTATCTATATTATGTGCCATAACCTGTTATGCCTTTTACCTTATGTGACGCTTAAGGAAGAATATGTTTCTCACCTACTCTACTGTGTTATGGGTGAGGTAGGACCCATATTCTAGGCAAATCCGGAAAATATGAAAACTTCCATATTCTGTTAAAGATGTTTCCTAAATCTAAACTAAATATACCCTAAATCTCTCATAGAATATTTTCTCCCACGGTTTTCTCCTCTCCCATGATTTTTTTCTCTTCGTTCTTTGTGTTTCTCTCTTCTTCATCGACATAATCATCTCTTCTCTCTATCAATACAACATGGTTCTAATCTATGTTAAATTTGGTGAATGGATGTCTAGTTGCAGTGACGAGTGGAGTTTCGTGGTAGACAAAGAAAGGTGTGGTCGAATGGTAACATTAGAAACTACTACTATGTTGGAGCAGCTCAAGATCATGGTGTGTGAGGATTACAGGGTTGAACATAATGTCGTTAATGCTGAGTTCAGTTCTGATATGGTGAATCAAAGAGGGAATCCTCCCATTGTTATCAGCAATGATCGACAAGTATCTAATTTTATGGGCTATGCGAAGAAGGGTTTGTCTACAACCTTGTGTGTCACGTTCTCTGGTATTGGTGTAAATCAAAAGAAACGAGTCAATATCAATTGAATAAGGAGCCGTGTGATTCAAGTAATGTTGAGGATGAGGAATTTTCTGAAATAAATCGAGCAGACTTTGTCAAACCGTCGAAGGATTTTTGTGATAGAAGGAAGGATCATGTCGCTGCAGATGGTTGCGGTGATGCTGTTTTAAGGAGTGAAAACAATGGAGATTGTGAAAACAATGGAGATAGTGAAAAGGATGGTCGATCTTGGTGAAGAGATTTTGTGAAGAAGAATCAAATTTTCAGAAGTAAAGTGGTTCTGAAGGCAACAATGAAAATTCTGGCGATGAAGAATAATTTCGATTACATTGTTCTCAAATCCACAAGAAAATGGTGGTATATTCGATGTAAGGATACATTGTGCAACTGGATTGTACGTGCATCGACTGTACGTGCAGAATGTTTTGATGGGTCCATGATCAACAAGTGCGAGGGAAGACATTCATGTGCACCTTCGAAGAAAAGCAAAACAGAAAAACAGCATCGGCAAGAACAAGTGGGAGCTGATACGACATCAATTTGATGATGCCAACGAGGGCCCAAAAGCAAATGACATCATTAAATTTATGAGATTGGAACATAGTTATGAGATTACTTATTGGCACGCTTGGGAACCTCGTGAGTTTGCAACTGCAGCTGCTAGAGGTATACCAGATCACAGTTATGCTAAAATACCAAAATATTTGCATATGATTAAAGAAGCTAATCATGGTATGCATACTCACTATTAAACTAATGAGAAGGGGAGAAGATTCTACAATACAATGTGAAGGGTGATTGTTGTTGATGGAACTTTTCTGAAAAATAAATACAAAGAAGTTGTACTTGTTGCTACTGCTGTGGATGGTAACTCTAACATTTATCCGATTGCATTTCGAGTTGTTGATTCAGAGAATGACGATTCATGGGGGTGCTTCTTCAGACAGTTGAAAATGGTTATTACTGATTGTCAAGACTTAGCTTTTGTCTAAGATATAAATTTGTCAATTGCTAAAGCGATTGGGGCTGTCTACCCTCAATTAGCACATTGAATTTGCATTCACCACTTGTTGACCAATGTGGTTGCATTTTTCAAGACAAAAGGGTTGACTTACCTGGTCGAAAAGGCTTCACGGACATATAGGTACACTGAATTTCAGGAACGTATCACCGAAGTTTTTGATATGAGTTATGAGCTTGGAAGATATCTACGGGAGGCTGATGTGCAAAAATGGGCTCGATCGCTCTTCTCTGGATCCAAGTATGACATTTGGACCACAAACCCCGCAGAGTCGATAAATTCAGTTCTGAGAACACATAGAGAATATCCGGTTATTCTTTTGCTATATAGTATAAGAAAAATGTTGACTCGATGGTTCTATGAACGTCGCTTGTTAAGCTTGAAGCATCTTGATCCTTTAACCATTAAGGTGGGGAAAAAAATTGATAGGAGAATTGTGAAGGCAAAAAAATTTCAGGTTTACAAGGTTGACAATTTCAAATCGCTTGTGAAAAGAGACAATTATGATTGTCATGTTGATTTGGAAAGAAGAACATGCACATGTGAGAAGTACGATATAGGAAAACTACATTGCCGACACGACATTCATGTAATTTATTCACAAAGTATAGAAGTATTAACACATATACTAGTATTGCCCTCAAACTCGGTTACTGCATAGAACTCTTATAAAGAAAATCGAAGCGGTCTCCTCGCAAAGACAGACCAAAGCTCGTGCAATTTGAAAGTCACCAGCTCTCTACACAAGAAGCTGTGTCTCACTCTAGCGGAGTACCCAAGACCATTCTCATGCAGCTTAAAAATTTGATAAAAAACTGGATCTTTCTTTACATCATCCAACTCCTTTGGCAACCAGTCTTCGATCCTGCAGTTGTTATTGATCTGAGTACTTGGGGCTCCTCACCCTCCTTAAAAACCATCTTTGGTAACTCCTCACGCATATCTACAAGCCATTAAAAAATTGTTCGTTCAACTAACTAACAGAACCATAGAAATAACAATCAACATATTAAAGAATCAATATCATCACACAAATAATGAGAGCAAAAGAACAACAATTTTTTCAATCGCAGAATATGTATTCCACCTAGTTCTAATTTCAAAAAGAACAACAATTTGTTCAGTCGATCAATCAACAACAATCATGGCTACAATCAAAGAAAAATATTGTAATGAGAACTAGAGTTTATCCCGCACATCGTGCGAGTATATTTTCATTTTATAAATATTTAATTTTGATATTATTATATAAACTTAAATATACAATTTATATCTTAGTGTTATTTATTTTATAACTCTTTAATTTTATTGTTTAGGTTTCTTATTACTTTATTAATGTAAAAATTTGTTTTATACATTTTACCTTTTTTTATTATGTTTTCGAGTTTTCATAATTTGAAATAATCAAATAAAAAATATTCTTCAACATATGATTTTTGAAAATATATAGCTGTAGAAATAAATTTTTAACATATGTTAATAACTTCATTTGTATAAAAAAAATATGACATGATTAACAAATTTGAACCCGTTTTAGTGGTGATGATAATTTATTTAAATGAAAGCATTATATTACTTAATTACGAAATTAATTAATATAATATCTAATAAAAGTTATTTAAAAATTTAGTAAGATTTTGTAAGATTTTTCTCAACAGATTTTGTTATAACTGAAAATAAAATTCAAATCTATATTTAAAATTAATTTATTATTAATATTCCTATTAATTATTATGTCATATTATGTGATTAATGAAATGGTCCTAGTACACTTCTAAATAGTAGATAAAAATGGTACTTTTCTTTTAATAGAGAAGATACAAATGAAGAAAGAACATATTTTAGAACACATGTTCCAATCGGACTACAACTAATCTAAGATTTTAAACACAATCGAAGAACAATTAGTCTACGTTACAATCGGAAAACAACTAGTCTACATGAAAACATACACAATCAGACAACAACTAGTATAAGATTTCATGACCCGAATTTCCCCCCTTTCCAAAAACTTAAATTGATATTCTACAAATACAAATCAAAAACATTAACATGCATGACTTAAGCATGGTGTATAAGATGATTAACCAACCCGTAAAACTAATTTACTTTAAGAAACATGAAAAATCGGTTTGAAAAAAATCTAGGTTTAAGAAAATCAATAGGAGTAATCCAATACCTAGTGTTAAAAACCGTGAGATTTTGACAAAATTGATGGAAGAACACTTCGATTTGGAATTGACCCGTCCAGCGAAACTTATTGAGGAAGAAGACTTCGATTTCGTTGTTTCTTCAGTAAGATCGAAGAGAAAGATGACGAAAACGAGGTTAGATACTAGGGCAGATGAAGAGCTCGGCCGAGAAGACAAGGGCATATGAAGAACCCTAAATCGCCATGGGAGAAGACAAGGTTAAAAAAGAATTAGGGTATGATGCCTTTTACTCGTGTCCCTCTTTTTAGTCTTTTTTTTCTTTTGTTTTTAATTTTTAACTATTTTAACTATTAAATCTATTACGAAAATTATAATTTATAATTATAATTCAACTTAATTGATTAGTTTTAAGGACATTATGGTATTTTACAGAAATTAAAATCCTATTTTCCTAAAAAATCTTATAGAAGTCCTAAAATGACAAATCAAAGATGAGAGTGTCCTTTTTTTCTAATATTCCTTCATATTAACTTGATTCAAATATTAAACTAACTCTTTTTTCTTTACTTTTTAATGGTCAATTTTTTTTGGGGTCAACGTTAATAATAGGGAAATATATGATACGATAGCACTAAAAATTTATGTCACAAATATAGACTCTAAGGATCAAAATGACCAAAATGTTTCATTAAAGAGGTAAATATACACTTATACCTCTATGGTTAACTAATCAAAACTTTAGGGTTTAGAATTAAGAGGTGGGGATTTGAGATTGAGATTTAAAATTTTATAAAATAAAAAATAAAATTAAAATTTGAAAATAAAATTTTTTAAAATAGTTTCAAAAAATATTTTCGAATTACAAAAATAAAATTTGAAAAAAAACTTTGAAAACAATTTTTTTAAAAACTTTTTTATAAAAAAGTTTGAATTTGAAAACATATAATCTAAAACTATTAAAAAAAATTGTTTTATTTATTTTTAATATATCTAGGGTATTAAGGTCTTTTTACCTATTAAATGAAACATTTTTGGTTTTTTCCTTTTTGTGGTCTATTTTTGTGATTAAAACTTAAAAATAGTCTATTTATGAGAATTATCCTTAGTGTTCGAATGGAAGGGTGGGACAAAAGCATATCTCCCGCACAAGCAGTTCTCCCATAATTAAATCACCATTCACCTTTTTCTGTTTTAAAAAGCAGTTCAAGCGGGAGATCTGCATACAGTTCAATATTTTTGTCTTTTTGTGGAAAAAGTGGAAGATGTGCATGCAGATCTCAACCGCTAACATTTGGTGATGTTGATCTGATTTTTTTTCTTTTTTTGGCCAATAAATAATACTGATACAAACACTTAATTTAAAATATATTAATCTGATTTTATAAATAATGTACGATGATTAACTCAAACTATATAGCTCACATTAATACTATTTTGTCATTTTAGGCTTCGAATTTTACGAACCGCCTCACCTCGCACCACAGTTAACAGTAACAAAAATCTTTACATATACTATATATCTATACGTTTTTATAACTGTTAAAACCGCACCGCTGTTAAACCGCTTGTCCCGTACCGCTCAAACCGCAGTTACCACTCGGAGCCTTAAAATTATAAACATGATGTTCAATCGCCGACAAAACATAACATTTCCTAAAGAAGAAGATATAAATCTTCCTACATAAATGTCGGTACGTATAAGTAATTAATATTTTTTATGTTTTAATATAGTTAATATATAGGTAAATGATTAAAAAAATTTAAATCTATTGAGAAAAGACTATTTTAAATGAACTCTTAACCGAGAACGAGTATTTATTGAGTTGTACGATCAATTAATTTTTATGACCAATTACCGTCTTAAAGATTCTACACCTACTAGTAGAAAGTTTCGCGGTGATAAGTTTAACCAAGAGTGTAGTATTAGCGTAATCTTCCGGTTTTACAAAGAAAAACTCGACCAACTAGAATGAAAATAGAAGATGTACAAGTATCTTATGAAAAATTCTACAGATATTTCGGTCGATTTTACATTATTTGAGATATTTTTTTGATATTTTGGTGTAATTTTGTTGTTTTAATATATAATTTATAGTTTTGAACTGATTTTGCCATTTATAATTTATTATAAGTTATTTTATCTGCTTGATCTGTACTTGTCTTGCTTGATCTTGATCTGCAACACTTAAACTGCTTTTACCATTCATACCCTTAATTATTTCAATTTATAAAATGTAGACTTCGAATGTTACGAACCGCTCCGCTCCGGACCACAGTTAACGGTAACAAAAATCTTTATATATATCATATGTCTATACATTTTTATAACTGTTAAAACCGTAATTAAACCACTTGTCCCGCACCGCTCAAACCGGAGCTACCATTGCGAAATAGAGCGGATGAGACAGAATTACAGAATCGATCAAACACCGATGTTGTCAGCGGTTGTGAAGCCCTTACCATCGCTGTTTCGCCTCCCTCCCCTATCGTCTTCTTCTCTCTCACTCTACTTTCGCGTCTCCCCCTCTCCTCGTCTCCTGTTCTCCCGCCGTAGCTACAGTCGCCATGCGTTTCTCGGTGACCACCACCTCTCCTGCTCCATGCCTAACAAGCCTCTTCGTGTGGCCGTCCTCCTCAGCGGCGGCGTCGATAGCAGCGTCGCCCTCCGCCTCCTCCACGCCGCTGGACACTCCTGTACAGCTTTCTATCTCAAAATCTGGTTCCAGGTGTGCCTAATAATCTCAATGCCTCTCCTCTCTCTGTCTTTTTTTTTTGTGTGATGTTTTTTCTAATGTTCTGTAGGAAGGCTTTGAGAATTTCTGGAACCAGTGTCCCTGGGAAGACGATTTGAAATATGCAAAGCATGTTTGTGAGCAGGTATGTTCGTAAAGGTTCATGCTTTTATATACTTAGCAATGAAAGGATGATGTTTTACTGGGGTGCCATTCACCAGGTTGATGTGCCTTTGGAGGTTGTGCATTTAACAGATGAGTACTGGGAAAGAGTTGTAAGTTCTTCTTTCAAATGCTTCTCTTGTTTGTGGGGTTTCTGATTGGGGTTTCATCAGGTTTCATACATTATAGAGGAGTACCGTTGTGGACGCACACCTAATCCGGATGTTCTATGCAACACTAGAATTAAGTTTGGTAACCTCTAGTTTGTTAAACAGATGGCTTCTTTCAGTTCAAGTATTTATTTTTGACTAATCTGCTGTTGATTGACTTTATATTTTTCAGGTGCATTCATGGATGCAATCAGTGGTATGGAATATGACTACATTGCTTCAGGCCATTATGCTAAAGTTGTCCATCCTCCTGCTGATCAAACTGATTCATCATCTGTTCTGGAACTATCACAAGACATGGTACCAAAGCATGTCTTGTTTTTTGCTGTACTAGAGAGAATGTCCCATGTTGTGTTCAATGTTTGCATTCTACCTACTTACGCTTCTAAAAGGTACATTGTTTTGTTTTGTTTTTTTTTAAGGTGAAAGATCAAACCTACTTCCTCTCACATCTCTCTCAAACTCAGCTTAAGCGACTGCTATTCCCACTCGGCTGCGTAAAGAAGGTAGTTGTAGTTCTATGTTTGCGAAATGGTTTAGATGTTTTAGTACACATGCCTCTGCTTCATTACGAAACATAAAATGAAACAAAAAAAAAGCCTTTTGTTTGTTTTCTGATGTCCAGGAAGAAGTTCGCAAACTTGCCACAGAATTTGATTTGCCAAATAAAGATAGAAAGGATTCACAAGGAATATGTTTCCTTGGGAAGGTACACTTTCTAGTTTGTTCATCTAGTTTATGATAGTAAACACTCAAGTATAAGTCTGAAACATATGATGAGTATGGTTTGCTGTAATAGATAAAGTTCAGTGATTTCGTTGGAAGACACATAGGAGAGATGGAAGGGATTATACTGGAAGCTGAAACTGGAGTTTTTCTCGGTAACCATCGGGGGTTTTGGTTTTACACAATTGGACAACGCCAAGGCTTGCGTTTACCCGGTGGACCCTGGTATGTTGTTGAGAAGGACACCAAGAACAATGTCGTGTTTGTCTCTAGAAACTACTACTCGATGGACAAGAGAAGGCGGGTTTTCCGTGTTGGCTCTTTAAGATGGCTTAGCGGGAAACCTTCAGGCAATGTTAACCAGCTCCGTTGCAAGGTATGGTTCGATTGCTTTCGACAGACGATGGCTACATGGCACTGAATAAGTTGAGTTTTTATTAGGTCCGGCATGGGCCTGGCTTCTACAGCTGCAGCTTTGAAATGGAAGGAGATGTTGCGGTTGTACATCTAGATGAAGACGACCAAGGTTTAGCTGCTGGACAGTTTGCAGCCTTCTATGAAGGAACCACTTGCATTGGCTCAGGCGTGATCTTGGAGTCATGGGATGATCAGTGTTTCCCTGTCTGTGCAAAAGCCCTTGAACTCGCGGCTTTGGAAGACAAAACCAAACTCGGGAAACCTGTTAAAATCAAGACGATGCCAGTTACAACATCTGCTGAGGCTGAGTTAGTAGTGTAGTAGTATTAGTCTGGAGAAGCTACTTGAAGAGTTGGAAAGAAAAAAACATAGATCAGGGGATAATTAATACTATTTTAAGAAAAAAACATACCTATCGAAATGATAAGAGTAGCATACATAATCTATGGTAATTTATTCTTGTTTCTGTTTAAGAGATTACATGCGCACATGTCTCCATGTGTTTGTCAACTAAGAGAGAGAGAGAGAGAAACGCTTAAAGGGCTAAAAATAACGCTTGAAAAACGCTCTTGCATCCAAAAAACTTACAATGAATGATGTTCTTTAATTTTCATTTCTATAATTCTCCAAACGGAATCTGAGTAAAAAAGGAAAAAAAAGATTTGTGTTCTTCTCCAACAATCTTTATCTTCTTGTTCTTCTTCTGTTACTTTGTGTTCCTTGTCTCTGTTTCAGACATGGCGATTCCTGCGGCTCTTGTCTTTGTCCCTGTTGGTGTCCTTTTTTTGGTCTCAGGCCTCATCGTCAATCTCATTCAGGTCATACCCTTTTTTGTTTAACCTTGTCTTTATTCATGGAAGAGAAATGGCTAAAACATTTTCTCTTCTTTAATGGTTTTTTGTTTGTTTCCAGCTCGTGTTCTTCATCATCGTTCGTCCATTCTCAAAAAGCTTATATAGAAGAATCAACAAAAACGTTGTGGAGTTACTTTGGTTGCAGCTTATATGGCTGATTGATTGGTGGGCTTGTATAAAGGTTTGTGATTTCTATTGAAATCTTTTTTTAATGTTCAGTCTGATATGTGATATTGTGTTGTTGCTGCAGGTAAATATATACGCTGACGCAGAGACTCTACAGTTACTTGGTAAGGGATGAACTAAGAGTTTACGTGACATAAGTCTTTTAAGTATTCGAAACTATTGATTCTTGTTCTTGATATAACGTTACCAGGGAAAGAACATGCACTTGTTTTATCTAACCATAGAAGTGACATTGATTGGCTTATTGGATGGGTCATGGCTCAGGTCTTTGTCTGAAACAAGATTTGTTTAAATTTGGGGGATAATATTTTGTTTTTTCTGATTGAATATTATTTGATGAAATACAACAGCGTGCAGGTTGTCTTGGAAGCTCTCTAGCTATCATGAAAAAAGAAGCCAAGTACCTT
Source organism: Brassica napus (assembly GCF_020379485.1). Lineage (NCBI taxonomy): Eukaryota > Viridiplantae > Streptophyta > Magnoliopsida > Brassicales > Brassicaceae > Brassica > Brassica napus. Next base: position 9,860,261 of record NC_063438.1, read on the forward strand.
CCAGTGAGTCTTCTTTTGTTTTTGTTTCTAATCTTCTTGTTTTTTGGTGTACTGTGGTGTATCATTACAAGTTTTTCAACAGATCATAGGTTGGTCGATGTGGTTTTCCGATTACATTTTCCTGGAAAGAAGCTGGGATAAAGATGAGAAGACCCTCACGGTCAGTTTTGCTCTGTGAGCTTAGATTTGACTATACTTTTCTGATGTTCTTGAAACATGTCTCTGTTATTACTTATTGCAGGCAGGTTTTAAACGGTTTGAGGACTTTCCTATGACATTCTGGTTGGCTCTATTCGTTGAAGGAACTCGTTTCACTCAAGAGAAGCTTGAAGCTGCTCAAGAATACGCCTCTATCAGAAGCTTACCCTCTCCCCGAAATGTCTTGATTCCTCGTACAAAGGTGAGTTTCACTTGCTTCTTCAGGTTATTGTTAGGTTGGACTTACATAAGATATGCCAAACCAGGGATTTGTATCGGCGGTGTCTCACATAAGGTCATTTGTCCCTGCGGTTTATGACTGTACCTTAACCGTTCGTAACAATCAGCCTAAACCAACTCTGCTTAGGATGTTCAGCGGACAATCATCTGAGGTTACAACAGATAATAATGCGTCTTTTCTTTTCAGTCACATAAACAAAATGTTTGAGCACTTATCAGAAACTTTTTGTTTCTTCTTTCTTGAAGTTGAATTTGCAGCTAAGACGTCACAAGATGAGTGACTTGCCAGAAACTGATGATGGTATTGCTCAATGGTGCCAAGATCTATTTATCACCAAGGTTCACAAACAAACTTTTTGAATTGAAATAAAACTTCATTTGTCTCTACATTGCTTACTTTTAATAATCAGGATGCTCAACTTGAGACATACTTCACAAAAGACGTGTTCAGCGACTTGGATGTTCACCAAATCAACCGGCCAATCAAACCACTGATCGTAAGAAACATGACCAATCTTACTGCTAAATGATATTATATTGACTTCTCTCATGAAACATGTTGTTATTGTTGGAAACAGGTGGTGATAGTTTGGGTATGTCTTCTTATGTACGGTGGTTTCAAGCTGCTTCAATGGCTCTCTATGGTGGCCTCTTGGGAGATCATTTGTCTGTTTGTGGTCATCTTGGTAATTGCAACAATAACAATGCAAGTACTTATTCAATCTTCTGAGTCACACCGTTCAACTCCTGCCAAGAGACCTCTACAAGAACAGCTTATTTCTGCATAGGAGAAGTGAAATTTCTGTTCTAGCCAGTGTGTTCATTTGCTCATGTTTAATATCTGTATGAATATAACCAAAATTACTATTTGTTTATGATTAGTCTTATATATATTCAATATATATATTACATGAATTGTTTTTTATTTTTATAGGATATCAACCATTTTATATGTTTTCATTTAATCTTTTCTCCTGACAGTAGCATTCTCATTTTAAAATATGTGACTAAAATCTTTGCATGTACTTTGCTGTTATCAGAAAGGAGCGGTTTTTTGTTCTTTTTAATACTACTAGAGCCGGTGTCCGCGCTTCGCGCGGATTCCATGTATAATTAATGTAATGTTTTATTTAAATTTGGAGTTAAAGTTTCTGAAAGTGTGAGTTAAGTTTTGTTTTTTTTTTTGATGTGAAGACGTAGGAACAAAATAGTTTGACAGTAGAAATAAATAATTGTCCAAAGGGAATAGAATCTGGTAGATAACGAAAAAGAATTAAAATAAGATCAGACATAGACGTCTGCGAGGTATATTGTGAATAGTCTTGTAGAGCGACCACTTTCTTTCGCCATGATTAGGGTATAGAGCTAACGATCTGAGGTAAGAGAGATAAGAATATGATCTGAGGTAAGAGAGATAAGTGTATAAATATGGATCTAGATATAAGGCGGAGGGGAGATGTAGAAGGTCGGTAAGGATCTTGAATGGAGGCTTTAAGGGAGAACATTAAAGTTCCAGCCCTTTCATCGGAGGCGTTTTGCGGGAAGTTTTGGGGGAGACAAAGAAAATCGCCATGCGGAAAAAGAAATGGGGGAGACGGCAATTAGGGTTACTGAGAGGATGAGAAAGCCTTAGCTTTAGTTTTACCAAAACGGCGATTAGGATTAATGGGATGGGCTGCGAGAAAGTTATTTACCTGGCCCACCGGCAAGTGTTGTGCACATCTATACTATTATTTGCGAAGTAAATTTTGGAATCGAGGTCTCACGTTAAAAGTTAGAGTGGTTAATATCATTTATACCCTTAATGAATAAAATGGATAAATAAATTAAAAAATAAAAACGAAATTTTAATTGATTTGATTAGATTATTGATTAATAAGTTGACAAAAAAAGATTATTGATTAATAATAATATTAGTAAGAATTACCCAAAATCTGAAAATATAATTTAAGAAAGTGATAATTTCTGTATATATTATATTGTTATCTGAAAAAATCTTTTAGTAAAAAAGTAAAAACATAAATTATATAACTAAATATTAATCAAATAAAATTATTAATTATATAATTAAAAATAGAATATTGAATTATCCAAAATCTAAAAATATAATTAAAAAAAGATAATTTCTATAAATATATATATTGTATTGTTATCTGAAAAAGTATTTTAGTAAAACGTTAAAAACATAAATTATATAATTAAATATTAATCAAATAAAGTAAATTTTTTGAATCGAGCTCTCACGTTCAAAGTTAGAGTGGTTAATATTGTTTATACCTTTAATGAATAAAATATATAAATAAATTAAAAATAATAAAAACAAAATTTTAATTGATTTGATTAGATAATTGATTAATATTAATAATAGTAAGAATTATCCAAAATCTGAAAATATAATTTAAAAGGGAGATAATTTATGTATATATTGTATTGTTATCTGTAAAAGTCTTTTAGTAAGAAGTTAAAAACATAAATTATACAACTAAATATTAATTAAATAAAAGTTTTTAATTATATAATTAAAAATATAATATTGAGTTATTTTAAAATTTATTTTAGTAATGAATATAGTGTACAAAGAACTTTTCAAAAATTTATAAAAATATTTAAGTCCGCGTCGCGGGCAAAACATCTAATTTATTAAATTAAACATTTATCTAATTATTCTGTACTGTTTTACTGTTGTCGTCGTTTAGCTACAAATCGAATAAATATTTAGTAATTAAATTCTTCACTACAGAACACAGGCGTGTAATCCAAGACCTTGAATCTAACCATGCTATATTGCTTCAATCGTATGCTTCTGGGCCCCACATAAGCCGCTGTGTACAAAGCCCAAACGTTTTATTGCAAACGAAGCCCGAACGTTTTATTGCAATTTCAATTGGAAGCCCAATCCCAGTGACATGGCAATACGATAGGTTGGGATTATTTTGCACATGTGGCATCTCTCTTTAGCTTATTAATCAAATAAAATTATTAATTATATAATTAAAAATAGAATTTTGAATTATCCAAAATCTAAAAATATAATTAAAAAAAGATAATTTCTATAAATATATATATTGTATTGTTATCTGAAAAAGTATTTTAGTAAAACGTTAAAAACATAAATTATATAATTAAATATTAATCAAATAAAGTAAATTTTTGAATCGAGCTCTCACGTTCAAAGTTAGAGTGGTTAATATTGTTTATACCTTTAATGAATAAAATATATAAATAAATTAAAAATAATAAAAACAAAATTTTAATTGATTTGATTAGATAATTGATTAATATTAATAATAGTAAGAATTATCCAAAATCTGAAAATATAATTTAAAAGGGAGATAATTTATGTATATATTGTATTGTTATCTGAAAAAGTCTTTTAGTAAGAAGTTAAAAACATAAATTATACAACTAAATATTAATTAAATAAAAGTTTTTAATTATATAATTAAAAATATAATATTGAGTTATTTTAAAATTTATTTTAGTAATGAATATAGTGTACAAAGAACTTTTCAAAAATTTATAAAAATATTTAAGTCCGCGTCGCGGGCAAAACATCTAATTTATTAAATTAAACATTTATCTAATTATTCTGTACTGTTTTACTGTTGTCGTCGTTTAGCTACAAATCGAATAAATATTTAGTAATTAAATTCTTTACTACAGAACACAGGAGTGTAATCCAAGACCTTGAATCTAACCATGCTATATTGCTTCAATCGTATGCTTCTGGGCCCCACATAAGCCGCTGTGTACAAAGCCCAAACGTTTTATTGCAAACGAAGCCCGAACGTTTTATTGCAATTTCAATTGGAAGCCCAATCCCAGTGACATGGCAATATGATAGGTTGGGATTATTTTGCACATGTGGCATCTCTCTTTAGCTTTTAAATTAGGTTCTTTTATATAGTAGGATTTAGTTTCAAATCATAAAAAGCAAAGTTTAAATAACAAACTTTTTAAAAAACTAAATCAATTTAAAAGAAATCACCAGTAGATAACATAAAGAGCTCAAAAGAATATATAATAGAACCCGTCAAAGGTTGAGCTACTACCAACCAACAAACTAGTTTTTCTACTAATTCTCAAGGCGTAAGCATTACTGAGCATCCTCCTGATTGAGTATTTGTTGCAGTCAAGGAGAACATGACGAGCCAAGAAGGACTGTGACCTCTTCTTATCGCTTCATCTCTATTTCTTTCTATTTTGCATGTGAGAGTAATGCAATGGATACAAGATAGCATCATGAACATGAAAGAAGGAGACCATTAAGATGACAAAGTTATGTCGCATATTTACAATCAATACGGAAGATTCAAAATTAGGACCAAATTGTTAAAACATAAGCTCGGATCCTTGAAACTCGCTCTTATTTTATCTATAGTAACAGCTTGAGAAGAACTCAGATTTTGGGGATCTGTTTCTATAAGATAAATTTCCACCAATTATGACCTATGATAGTCTAACAATGACCATTAACTTATTAAACAAAGGGGGAGGGGGGACAACCTGCCACCGAACCGTCGAGGAAGTTAAGCAAATCAACAAAACACAAAAACCGTCGCTTCACAAGGATCCAGAACTTACGACCGTCACTCCACCAGGAGCCAACAAATCAAAAACTCGGATCAGAATCCATATAAAAACCCGAGTAGACAAACTCAACTAGTCGAAAATCACCAGATCTGCTAATAGCTACCAGATCTGATCCAAGAAGAACCAAACTCAACTAACATGACCACAAAATACATTAAAATAATACAAGAGGATAACAGAGAGGAGCAAAATACAAGAGAAGAATGGAGAAGAAGAAACGGCTGGTTCCCAGCGACCGGGCGCAGGAGACGGCGGCTGCCGCAGATAGAAGAGAGACTACGGTTTCCAACTAAGTTACAGTCAATGAAATAGAAAACGATGTGGAGCGTTTTTCATTTTGTAATGGAATCATAATTGACTACAATGAAATCAACTAAGTTACAATCAACTAAGTTGCAATCAAGGAAATAGACTAGAGATAGAAGAAGAGCGGTTTCCGTTTGTAATGGAATCATAATTACCTACAATCAGTGAAAATATCATAGTATAGTTTTAATCACTAACTAAAGGCCGCAAGTACACAATAGTAAGATGTAATACTTAAAGATACAATCCACCAAAATTTAAGTTATATTATGACTTTTCGAGGGTAGAGTTAAGCTAGAATCAAAAAGGGTTCTGTTGTAAATTGCAGAGGGAATGTAAAGACCACATAACGAATGGATTAAAATCTCTAGGTTTTCAGGCAATTCACAAGAAACACAAATTGACAGATGATTCTCAATAATGAATGTATTAAGAAATGTTCTAGAACTCAAATATCTTAATTAGACTAGCTTACTTCTGCAGTACTAAACCTTATGTATTAGAATCCTAAAGACTAACTTCTGTTGAATTTCAGAATCTAAGCATACAATAAGAACAAGTTTGATAGGTTCATGAAATTCCCTAACATCAACTTCCATTGGTTAATAATATTTCGCTTATACTAGGTTCATGCATACATTTGATCGAACAATTTCGATGCATTAAACATCTTAATATCATAAACTAGGTGATCAATTCAATTGAGCATTAAAAACAAATTATATGAAGAAACCCATAGATAATTCCCTATTCTAACAAATAATAATCATCAATCCATGAATTCCTTTAAACCCTAAATCTAACTTGACATCTACTTAAACATAAAGATTGAAGCGCATGAAATCACTAAATTAGCAACATAAATCAATAAAAAGAGGTTCAAAAAGCTTCTCTAGAAACATAGTAGGGAATCGTGTCTCCAAAACTCTTAGGTTGTCTAAACATGCTACTTAGAAACGTAACATAAATAGTAGTCTCCAAGATGACTAAAAATAGGGGTTTTTAATGTCTTAGGTCATTTTTGTTGAAAAAACTGAATTGGACCATCAGTTTTTTTACAACCGGTCGCATGAAGGTGGTTTGAACTGGTTTCTCTGACTGGTTGAAACCCTGCAAACGTTCAACCAGGTCTGGAAATTGGTGTCTGGACAGGTTACTTTGTCCGGTTGGAAATATGCAAACCTTCAGCCAGGTATGTGAAGTGGTGTATATGACTGGTTGCACTGGCTAGTTGATTGGCTCTCGACTCCAACAATGGTTTTTTGTGTGTTTTAGTTCCATTCTCATTCCTTTCTGCCTATATTCCAAAGTTATACCTCAAATATTTCCAAAACACTAAAACCACCCAAATCAATTTGAAAACTCGATAAGAGACTCTAATTAGAAGTTAAAACAATGTTGAAACCCCCTTAAAAACAATTTATATCAATATTACGTTTCTATCATTTGTCCATGCAATTCCATTCGGGAAACCAATTTGTCAAAGGCGTAACAATTGTGGCAGAGAACTTAACCAATTTAAATCGTATTTAGATATAACAAATAAAAAGACGAAAAAAATATTGAAGCCTTGTTAGCTTTCATTGTTTATGTGTTTGATTTCACATTCATATATCTTGAAAAACAAAACATTATGAAAATATTTTGGAGGAAAAATGTGATTTTGGTGAAAAACGTAAGTTAACAATTTTGGATGAAAAATACGAATTTACGGTTTTGGTAGAAAACATGATTTCACATTTATGGTGGGAAATACGATTTTACAGTTTTGACAGAAAATATGATTTTGCGGTTTTGGTGAAAAAACTCATTCTTACAGTTTAAACAGAAAACATGATTTTCCAATTAAAAATAATATTTCATAATTACAATAACTTATTTAATTAAGTTTTATATTTGTATTGAAGAATTTTAGATCTTTTGGATTTTGAAATTCAAATGTTACATCCAAACTCTATTTTTTTCTCAAATATCTAGAAATTATTGATTTTGCATCTAGATCAAACATCTACATGTTGATGCAATAGTTTCCAAACGAACATCTGAATGTTTGCATCCAAATACGTTGTTTGGATAAGAAACAATTTCATTAGGATAGCTATTTTTAGTTTATTTTCACAAAAATAATTTTCAAGGAAGTTTTATTAGAAGATAAAAATACATTTATACCTAAGGTTAACTATTCTAGATTTAGAGTTCAGAGTTAAGGGGTGGAGTTTTGAGGATATGATTTTGAAATTTATAAAAAATAAAAAATAAATATTGAAATTTTCAAAATAAAAAGGACTATTTTATCATTTTCTTTCTTAAATGTTATTTTTGTGACATAAATTTTTAAAAAAAAAACTATTTGAGAAAATTATCCAAAAAAATGAACATAAATTTAATAGGATTTACAAAATACTTATTTCTCCAACCAAAAATTCCCATGTCTGAATAAGCCCGCGTTTTTCCGAAGAATCCTGCACTCATGGGCATATGGGTTGGCAGGCCTCCCTGGTGAACAATATCTAAAGACATTCAGGGATGGACGTAGACCCATCAGACAGGGATAATCAGGTCAGGTCTCAGAGAGGTTGGCAGGGCGTTTCCACCCTCTTGAGCAATACATGATTTATCTGATGGCTGCTCTAGGTGCTTCCGGGAGGCTATCTAGAAAAGATTCAGGTGGTCTAAGACTGAAGAGCGACTATGAGGATATGTTTTCATACCAAATTATGTATCGGTAGAAAAATAAATGCCTATAACATATGTTAGCACTTGCAACTTTAAAGTGAGCAAGTCATTCTCTAATCTTATTTTTAACCGTAAATAAAAAATTGTAAACATATTAATATATCTGTAAGTTGATTAGGTTACATATCAATATGTTATCTACCCTCCACATTTCAATGGCTCTCCATGGTGAAGATCACCTGTTTCTTTGTCTTTTTATCGGTGATTGCAACTTTACCAATGCGATTTCTGATTCAATCCTCTCAATGAAAGGGCCTCCCAAAAAACTCTATTAGAAGTCTCTCCTCCAAACAGACTTCACGTCGCCTTTTTCCTTGGAACAATGAATAAACCCACATGCTGTGACAAAAAAAAAAAAAAAAAAATGAATAAACCCACATGTGTATTATGTATAATGTCACATAGGAGCTTTTAGCACACATTTGATCAGACATGAAGACACAACAGAAGCTGTTAGCTGTTACATTCAAAGTAATCTCATTTCCGGAACTTCCGAGCTCCCCATATGTCTTCCAAGACAATTTAAACAATCATATATCTTCTCAGACTCTGGTCTCGATTTATCCCTAACGATGAACTCAAAGTAAACTCCATTAACCTTAATAGAACTGAAACCTGGAGTCTTCTCTACGCCTCTCTCATTCATCATCCTCCTCGCTTTCTTTGCATCTTCCCACATATTAGCCTCTCCATACATTTTATCCAACAACACATAGATTCCACTATCACCAGGATCAAGTTCTAAAAGCTTCTTAGCCGCTTTCTCTCCCAATACAACATTACGATGCATCTTGCAACCAAAAAATAAAGCTCCCCAGACCGCAGCATCTGCCTCCATTGGCATAGTTTCCATGAGCTTCTCTGCTTCTTCTAGTAGCCCAGCTTTTCCTAGAAGGTCTACCATAACAGAGTAGTGTTTCAATTGAGGATTTAAGTTGAACCTAGACTTCATCTGAGAGAAATAATCCCGGCCGGCTTGGATCATTCCTGCGTGGCAACAAGCTGATAATAAACCTATGAAAGTTATCTCATCTGGCGCTATCCCTGCATCAATCATTTCATTAAAGTATGATATAGCAGCGGATGCATCTCCGTGAAGAGCCAAGCCACCGATAATAGATGTGTACGTAAGTGAGTTTCTTGTTTTCATTCCATGGAAAACACTGCGAGCTTCTGAGATGTTACCACATTTGGCATACATGTCGATCAACGAAGTCCCTAGCGCAACATTGAGACTGAGATTATGTTTCTCGATGTATCGATGGATCCAAACCCCTACATCAAGAGCACCAAGCTGAGAACACGCAGAGAGGCAATGAATCATGGTGATTTCATCAGGCTTTGTGCTGCTCGTCTGCATCTCCTGGAACAACGCCAAAGCATCTTGAGCACGCTTGGCATGGACTAATCCACCGATCATAGCATTCCACAACACAACATCTTTCTCGTCCATCTCATCGAAAAGCTTCCTAGCATCATCAAGCAAACCACTTCTAGCATACCCTGAAATCATCGTAGTCCACGACACGATCGTTCTCTTCTCCATTCTATCAAATATCATCCTTGCCTCGTGAACATCTCCGCATTTTGAGAACATATCAATGAGAGTATTAGCAAGAGGAAGAGTCATTCGAACTCCATTATCTATTATGTATCCATAAAACTCTCTCCCAAGCTTCAAACTTCCCAGCATAGCACAGGATGAAACTAACGCGATCATCGTCACATAATCAGCGTCAATCCCTTCAGATTCCATCTCCTTATAAACCTCTATCGCCTTCTCAGCCTGACCCATCTTCTTATACCCATTAATCAACGAGTTCCAAGAAACCACATCTCTGACAGGACTTTCATCGAACACCTTCCGCGCATTCCCCATCTCACCAAAACAAGCAAGCATATGAATCGAAGCGTTATGCACATGAGAGACCAACTCCAATCCCAACTTGAGAACATGCCCAAGAATCATAAGACCTAATCTACTCAACTCGAGATCAGCACAAACCTTGAACAAAACAGGGTAAGTAAAATGATCAGGTCGTGACTCGCCACCGTCTCTAAGCATCTCCTTGTAGATCAAAACCGCGTCTTTAGGGTTCGGGCTCTCGGAGAATCCTTTGATCGTGACGTTCCATGAGAACGCGTTAGGGTTGTCGAGTCCTCTCAGAAGCTTCACGCAGTAATCGAGGTTGCGAGATTTCGATAAGGTGCAGAAGTTGATTAGTCGGCTTGAGTCGGACGGGTCGAGAATCGAGGCGGTGATTGTCATCTGAGCTTGAATCTGCTTCAAGTGGGGCAAGGATTCGCATTTTTGGAGTAATGAGAGAAAAGGGTTGTGGGGAACGAGACGGTGTGTGGAGTTATGGTTGGTGGGTTTGTCTTTGTGATGAGGAAGGGAGCGAGTTCGACGATGAGAGTGAGTGTACAATGAGCGGTTTAGTTTGGGTATCAGAGGGAGAAGAAGCTTGGATTTGCTCACGTTCGAAATGTTCATTGGCCGCCGCTGATTGTCGTCGGCGAAGGAGGTCGCCAGGAGAGAGAAAGACGTCATCTTCTTCTCTCCTCGGAGAGGACATATAATTGGGCTTCAGGCCCAGTGAGCTAGGGCTTTTTGAGATATATGATATACTTTGCCGGTAGTTTTGTGGGAAAATGGTCATAAAGAATAACCTGAGTTTTCCTCAATAATTACAAACTTATGCCACTGGATTTATATTTATACTACGTCGTTTAGCATAAAAGAAGACAATCACGATCTGTATAGCCCAATAGTTGGCTGGTTTGCAACTGGAATTATAATGTTTTGGGCTTATTAATCATGATGGCCCAGATCATAATCAGAACTTATATTTATTCAAAATCAAACTGAATAATCTTTATCCAATTGTCTTATAACGAACCTAAACCATTACAAACTAAAACGTCAAATCATTGGTTTGAGAAAACATGTAATTTAATTTAGACCAAGATGAGATGATGTCGTTCACATTCTGTACTTAACCATTTCTTAACATTTTTTTGTTTCTTAGTTGAATATGAAAATCAACATTCTGTATTTATATGATATAAAATACATATATGTATATATATATATAATTTTCAATATAGTATTTTTATTAACAAATTATGTTCACACCGTATATTAATACATAGTTAGATTTTTTTTTTTAAAATACTAAAGTATATAGCACAATACAATAATAAAAATATGGTCTGAATAATATACTAAAGTATCACACCTGAAACGATATATTTTTTGTGTTTTGAAATATATTTGTAAATATCAGAAAAATAATATTATCAAAAACCAAAAAACTTATGCGGACATGTGATCTATGTGATCTATCTAAGATGGAAACGAAAGCGGGTACGTAGAAGCCGAAGCGTATATAAACGCAAGAGCGAGATTAAAAAAAAGAGAAGTAGGTATGTGTTGGAAGTGTATATCCATATATACATATATATATAGGGCAAATCTCCAAAATAGCACATTTCTAAGTTTATATCACAAAAACAGCACTCAAAAACTAAAATGACCAAAATAGCATTTTATCTTTTAAAAAATTTAAATTTTTTTATTTTTCAAAATTTGAAATCTTATCCACAAAACCTCACTTCTCAACTCTAAACCCTAAAAACTAAACTCTAAACCCTAAACCCTAAATTCTAAACTCTAAACCCCACCCCTTGAGTGCTATTTTTGTGATTTTTGGCCTTGAGTGCTAGTTTGGGAACAAAAACTTGATTTAGTGCTATTTTGGTCTTTTTCTCATATATATATATATATATATACAGTGAAACCTCTATAAATTAATAATGTTGGGACTACACCAAAACTATATTTTTTTATTAATTTATAGAGTTATTAATTTATCGATATATTAATTGAACCAAAAACTCAGTTTGGAACTATAAAATTATATTATTTTATAGATATTTTTAGTGTATATTAATTTATAGAGTATTAATTTAAAGAGGTTATACTGTATATATTAATATATAAGAATTTTAAAAAAAATTAAGACTAAAGTTTATATGATTTAAATTTAAAATGAAGCATTTATTCATTTATTATAATTTTGAAATGATTTCAGATTAAAACTATAAAAATACATATAAATTAAATTTAAAATAGAATATTATAATTATTATTTTTAATACTTCATAATTAATTGACACAATATATTTGAATATACGATTTATCTTTAATAAAAACCTCAATGCATAAATATAATTTATAGTATTAATTTTAATATATGTATATTTCTATTCTCTCTATTCAATACTATTAAAATTTGAATTTATATAAATTAAGAACTATAATTTTATATTTTTACTGATATATGGCATCGTGTCTTTTTTAAAGAACAAAAGCGTGATTCTGAATTGGATTCGTAAGCTTCTAATGTGTTTTTAAAGAGAATATTTTTAGAAGCGAGTTTTTGTAAGCTTCCACAAGGTTTTTATTTCGATTCTGGTTCCGAAGCGTCTGATGAAGCTTCCATGCAATATAGCATGTGATATAAAACAAATATATAATATGGTTAAATGTATTTTAAATCTTTATTATTTAATTTTTATAAACAATTTATTCTATAAAAAATATTCATCATGCGCAGATCAAAAGCTAGTGGCTATTAAAATTATAATTTTTTTCTGAGACAACTTAAAACACTGAAAAGAGTTATTGGAATGAAGAAGTTCGTAAACTTTAAAAGTCGACAGATTTGTAGAAGACTGTTATTGGTTTATATATTTTGATTGATTTAGAAATCTATATAGTATTTAAAAATTCAAGTAAAATATACAAATCCGAAAGTTTTCTTTCGGATTTGAGTCTTTGTATTTTTAATTAAAGTATCCAAACAAATCCATTCAAATCCATTATAAAATCAAATATATTAGTAAATTCGTACGATTGAATAACATTTGATTTGATATAGAATTTATGAATCATTAAAATAATAATACATGATTTTAATATAGATTTAAAAATCACAGAATCAATAACACTAGATTTAGTTCGGATTTTCAAATTCATTAAAATATAACAACTAATAACCCCTACTGAGTAAAGTCAACAAATATTTTCTAATTCTTATCAAATATTTTGTATTGATTTCTATAGATTTTTATCGATTACTATGGATTTACATGATATATTTTTTCAAAAAAATTCTCCCTCGTAAGGTAACGTATACCAATCATTTCATAAATTTTCCAGAAAAATCTCGGCGTAAACCCCATATATATAAACATCGCTTCATTGACACAATGACACATATTCTCTTTCAGCTACATACATGTAATCCACTTCTTCACCATTATTTTATAACTTTTTGTATATTCAGTAGAATATGATTGTTTTCCAGCCACCATTGTTGACCATATACGATAGATTTGTGTATTATTATTCTATGTATTGTTTCATGTTTGACTTCTCTATATAACTTTGGTCACTTGATTTTGCTAGATTATGTTTACTTTTGTGTATGACTGTTTCTTTTTTATACGATTGTTCTTTGTTTATACTAACTATAGTTAGTTCTTGAATAAGATCAATGGGGGATAAAGAAAAAAAATATAGTCGACTCCGGAAGAAACAAAAGTACTATTAAATTATTTGTGGAGGAGGCAATCAAACGTGGATGGCGTGATTTTAGTGGTATAATAAACAAGGCAGCGGTAGAAAATAAAATACAACCAACCAACCCTCAATGAAAGAGTTGGATGCCAGAAGTTCCACAAGCACTATCAAGCAGAATCAAGTTTTTGAAAAACCTATACAATAGTTATATCGATCTTCAACGTAACAGCTCTAGATTTGGATGAGATGACGAAACAAAAAGGTTTACAGCTTCTGAAGAAGTGTGGCAAGGATACTTGAAGGTATTCTTTTTTTCTTACATAAAAGTTTTGATACTATGAATTTTCATATTTGTATTTCTTATGTATGTTTATGAAAATGACAGGCACATCCAAACCACCAGTTTATGCGCTATGACTCACATGAACAATTTGATGATTTGAAGATTATCTTTGATAGTACAACTACCAATGGTGGCAATTCACTTGGACTAAGTGATACTACTGATGCTAGTACTTATCTTGTTGGTGATAATCAAGTGAAAGAAAACTTGATGTTTGGTGAAAGCAGCGATGTTATTTTTTTTTTTTGAATGAATACTAAATTTATTCATAAAAAAAACAGCCTTGTTACAACATAGTGCTTACAGTTTAATTTCAAGAATCAAACTCAAGAAAAACTCTTTACATCCTAGTAAGAAACCAATATTGCATCATCACCTCCATTCCTTTAATCCCCTTTTTCCGCAGAACACTAATCTTGTTCCTAATACTCTTGTCAAGCAATCTTTGAAGAACAGCAACATGCAACATTCTATCTCCGTGCCTGACATTATTTCTCTCTCTCCACACACCATAAAGTACTGCTTGAAAAGAATATCTTAGACAGAAAAAACTCTTCCTTTCCCTTGACGAATCTGTTATGATATCCATAATCTCTGACCACTGATTCGTATACGAACTACCCAAGATCCCTTTCACAATGAACTCCCAAACTTGAGCCGTATACTGACACTCAAATGAGAGATGATCTCTCGATTCATGCGCAGCTTTACAGAGAACACAAGAGGTATCAATACCATGACTCCATTTTACCACTTTATCCATTGTAGATAGTCTGTTCCTTGAAGCCAACCACGCCATGAACGCAAATTTAGGAGTGGCATGGGAGAACCACACTCCTCTGGCCAAAAAACAGAGAGGACTTCCAACTCTCACCTGCTTCCAAGTTTCTTGAGTAGAAAACTTCTGCTTGTAAGCCGATTTCCCTTTCCAAAAACTTACATCTTTTACTTCTGGATCAAGCCTGCTCCTGGTGATTCTCATCTCTTCCTCAAGATCATTGAGGATACTAACGCGAAGTCTTCTTCTTCTCCTACTACTCATCAGAGCATCCTCCACAGACTCGTCTTTCCCTACACCCAGATCAATAACTCCTCTATCTCCTAACAAGTCATGAAGAACCCCTTTCTCAGACCAGTGATCATACCAAAAGGAGGTGTGTCTTCCATTTCCGAGCTCCTTCTTATAGAACAGTTTAGCCACTTCTCTTAGTTTCAACATTTTCCGCCACATCCACGACCCCACTTGCGTATTAGACTTCACAACCCAAAAATTCTTCCCTTTCAGTAGATTAGCATGGATCCACTTGCCCCATAAAGAGTCCCCCGAAAGCATTCTCCATATCAACTTAAGACCATAGACCTTATTCACTTCTCTCAAGTCTCGTATCCCTAAGCCTCCTTCACACTTCAGACAGCTTACCTCCTTCCAAGCTACCTTAGCATTAGACGACTTGAGCACTGGACCAGTCCATAGGAAGGCAGCGATGTTATTGATTTGGCTTCTGTTTTAAAACAAAATATGAAAGGTCAGGCAGAAAAACTGATCCCAAGAAAGAGATCCAGAACTGAAGCGTGCTACAATTTAGAGGAGCTACAGAATGATAACAATGATTCCATGGCACTGTGAGCAATAAGATCCTTAGTATCATACAACAAAGAGACGAGAGACAACAAAAAGAAGCTGAAAAAAGAGAGGAGAAACTTAGACTGGAAGCGGAGCAACATGAAGCTGGAAAAAAAAAAGAAAAACAATGTTTGGGATGCTATGAAAGAGATCACTAATGATGAGTAAAAATATAAAAAAATTGAACTTCTAATTAGGGCTGGACATTTTATCCGTTAAATTTGATTCAATTCGTTATTCGTTTCGATTCGATCCAAAATTTCTGGATATCCGCAAACTTTCGAAGCAAAGCAAATACTAAAAAAAATATCCGTTAAAATCGAAGCAAATCATAAATATTTAAATTTTGGGAAGCGGATATCCGATCCGATCCGTCAATATATAAATACATATATATCTTAATTATATTTAAAGTTTTTAATGTATAAAATTATATAATTATTATTCTAACATATGATTTGATAAAGTCTATTCACATTATTACTTATATAAAAGTATTACATAAAAGGAAGAGAACACATTGATGACAATTATAATTTTTTTCTTAAGTTTTGTGTTATTATAATTGTTAACTAAATTAAAAAAATTACAAAATATGTAGATTCTCTACTTTTTTAATTTTTATCATATATATCATGGAAAAAAATATTTTACAAAACAAATTTGTATCAAAACTTTAAGATTATTTGTATTAATCAAAACATATGAGATATCCGTAAGTATTCGTAAATATTCGTAAATATCCGCAAATATCTATTTATTTTCTGGATATCCATTTTTCCGAATATCCGTATTTTTCCGAAGAAAAGCAAATCGAAAAATTAGATATCCATGACATACGAAGGAAATCATAAATACCTTCAAAAACCCGGATATCCGATCCGTGCCTAGGCCTACTCCCAATAACAAGAGAATTTAATAGATTTACAAAATCAATAATACCTAGACTTTTTGAATAACAAAATATTTGAATGAAATTTAAAAGTCTTCAAACCAATAACAATGGATTTTGGTAAGAGTTTATAAATCCAAAAACCAATAACAATTAATTTTCAAAATTTTATAATTCTTTTAAAATTCTTTAACCAATAACCCCCCAAAGTTTTAGTTGACCTTTCTTTTAAATCACAAATTTGTGTTGACCGGACCATCTTTGACACGCCGTTAAATAATTAACAGAAACTTTAAACACTGTTAATTAAAAACTCATATGGGCGATGTCTTGTTTATGTGAGTTACATTGCACCGTGGTTCAAATGGAGACGGATTGCTCCGACCTGGTGGACATGATTGCAAACCCTACCGACTGGCCGGCCTTTGCCTCCGAACTCGTCTCTTCTTCTTAGAGACGGTTTCTCGGAGCTTGGCATCACCCGCATACCCAGGACTAGGAATTTGCATGCAGATTCTCTCGCTAAGGAGGCGAGATGTAGCGGTACTCTTTTTTCCGATATAGATCAGACCCAGCCGGACAGAGCGTCTTTTCGGAACGACTCAGACCCGACTACCAATTCAAATGGGCGTCGTCAAAAAAAAAAAAAAATACTGTTAATTAAACGTGTGTAATCACACTGTTAAGATAAACGATAAGTTTTGCTCTATTTCTTTTGTCTGCATTTTGTATCTTTGATAATTAAACGTTTATACCCACAGAGTGAAAAGGTTCTCTACTCCAATGTGGAAGAACCTAAACACACACGCACACATAAAAATGTTAATCTTGGCCAGTGGAAATCACTAACCATCATTACTAAAGAATAAAGATTCATTTTTTTTAATTCAAAACTTAGCAGACTTTGAGGATTTAGACTAAACATTAGATATGGACTATAGGGAGCTTATTATCGATGTTGATGACCAAGAGTTCCTTCTTCATGAAGAAAAGTGTTCCACTTGGTACGTTCCTTGGAACAATAACAACAAGCGCTAGTACCGTGGCTGGTACAAAGATCTTCAAGCTGCCAAACACCAAAAACAAAACAAGAACCAGTGACAACAAACGAAACTTCCATAATTGCTTTCGTTTGTCTTTGTGGAATACAGGGCAGACAAATCATAACTTTAATTATATCTTTTCTACATGATGTTCTGTAAAAATCAAGTACAAATATATCTGAAATTTTGACAGTATTTTGATCATCAATTTAAGGTGCCTCTTCACTGTGTAGTTCACGCTCGTCGTCAACATCTCTGTCATCTTCCACTCCGGCTCCCACATCTTCACTTTCAGGCGCCTCTTCAGTTACCAGGAGAGCTATGTCTTTGACTCCAATAGCAAGTGACTCATATTCTTGTCCACTTGTTTGTAGCTTGGCTGCTCCGACAGTTGCGAGCTTCAGTCCATATGTTCCTCCTCCTCTTACTTTCACCATAGAACGACAATCCTAAGAGAAGTTATCAGAGAAAAATAGAAGAAAAGCATACAGAAAGAAGGAGAAGAATACATCGATAGAGGGATGAGAAACAAGGAAAATAGAATTGGGGTTTATGAACTCGGGATTTTGGACAAAACCAAAACTTGTCGTTTAGTTTAACAGTGATTATACACGTTTAATTAACAGTGTCTAAAGTTTTTGTTAGCTTATTTAACGGTGTGCCTAATATTGTCCGGTCAATGCAATTTGTGATTTAAAACAACGGTCAACGAAAACTTAATGTTTTAAATTGTCTCAGAAAAAGTTCATGCTTTTAATGGCTATATTTGAAAGTTCGGGATTTTCATGACAATTTCCACGTAGTTTTATGACAAGTTGCAAATGTTAATACGAAAGCATAATAATTTATTTTAGTGAAGTACCATTTTTTTTTTGGAAAAAGTATATTGATTCATTTAATATTAAATGTTTGGTTAGTTTAACATGTGTTGTAAGATATGAGTTTATTTCAAAACTGTTTTTATTAGTATTTCCAATAAAACCAAGCTTGTAAACATGGTTAGTTGGTCTCTATTTTTTCAGATGCAGGGGTTAATGATGATATCTCAATGAACATTCACCGACTAGAAATTTTATTGTTACACGAGCTAGTCACATTTTTTTTGCATGATGCATGAATTTTAATTATATCCACATGATCTTACTATTAATTTGATCCAAACACAGTAGGACCATCTCAAGCCATCTGCTTAGAGAATATATGTGTGGTAGATGGTTCTAGAACTTTTGTATCAACTTTTAGTAGATGTGGATGAACGTGGAGAACATACAAGAGGTGAAAAAAAAATTTCAAGATTTCAGAATCTGCTATTCTCCTCGGGGACATAATGGAACTACAAGATTTCTTAACTAGAATCACTCGATCTTCTCATATGAATTTTTATTTTGTTAATTTTTTTTATTCCGGTTTAGTTACACATATCATCTTAAGCTTGAGTAATATAATGGCATATTGACAAGAAAAAAAACTCTCTGCACAAAAAATAATCGTCATTATACACAATTTAGTGTTTGAGAAATACACTCAATCTTATTACAAATATACATAGAACAAACGAAAGTTATCGTTATATCTTCTAGAATAAACTCTAGAGTTTCGCCTCTCATGGTTGTGTATTGAATCCATGAATGATTTCATTTGAATTCGCTATGTGATTTTGAATGGTTTGACATCTTTGGAAAAGGTAATGTTTTCAAGAGTCATTGGTAAGGTTCGAAAAGCTAGTATGTTTTTTTAAAGAAAATTTAGTATATATTAATTGAGAAGTATACAATATTTTTTTTATAGCCACGTGTTATCACTATAATGATTCTTAGAATCCATAGAAAAATAGGTTGGTCCATCTAAAAACATATTTTTTAATTTTATTAAACTAATTATCAAATTCATTAGTAGTATACAAAATAATATTTTCCATTATTTCCTTAAATAAAATTTACGGAATTACCTAATATATATACAATTAATGATTATGAATAATAAAGATTTGATAACAAATTTTGAATCCTCCCTTCTTTCTTAATTTTATATTATTAAAATAAATTAAAAAATCATATTAACCATATAATAAAAAATTATTTTTTCTTATATGCTATATTTTAAATTTTTTAAAATAACTATAAATTACTATAAGTGTTAAAAGTTTCATTTTTAAATGATTTGTGATCAATGGTTTGACTTTTTTTCTGTTATAGCAAGATACAAATGATCATAAAATCGTATGAATATGAAATATCATTTCATGTATATTCATATTTAATATTGTTTAAAATAGTCTGGTGAGACACTGTCAATTCCTCATGTTACAGCCTTTCATGTGTTGGTAAACGATTTCTGACCGCAATCCAGGTTAGGAATGAGTGCTTTGGTTTTAAACTTGTGAACCATACCGCTTTATGCCATATAGCACCTCCAGTAGTTTATGCAGAAAGTCCAACGTACCAGAAGCTGAGAAGAAGCTCGCATGAGGTAAGTTTCCAATTCTCCATTTGCACTGATCATCAGTTTCCGACTAAACTGATACTAGTGGTGAGGCGCTTTCAGAATTTTAGGAGCCATGGTTTCAGGAATTTGAAATTACCAATGTATCTCGGCGGCACGGCCGATCGTTGTAATTGTTCTGTTTGAACCTATTTCACTATCAAACCATTTCTATGCCTAAAATTTTACTGCCTTTGTCCGTGTGTGTGTGTTTTTTCAATGTCGCTATAAAATATTATCATAATTTCTGTCAAAATCTAATCTATTAATTTAGGGTCTTATTTTTATCTACTAATACAAGTTGTCATTAATTATTGGACTTTTCAAAAGTTTTACAATCTAATTACACACTACTTATATAATTATCATCAGATCTACTTAAACTAAAACAACTACATATTAAACTCTAATTCGGTTATCTACTAAACCAACCCTTATTAAATCAGATTGGACCTATTGGATCTGGTCAATACACGACTTTCATTATATTTATTCTTCAATATGACTCATGTGGACATCGTTTGTATACAAATTGTATTTGTTTCTTTTCAGTTCCTATTGATATTTTCTTCGTACACAAACGACATGTTCTTCCATTCTTTATAATGATTATTAGATTTGTATCTGTGATATGGCATCCAAACCAAAATCACTTTCTCTTCTGTTAGAGTTACATTAACCACAATATCAAATATATCCTAATGTAAATGTTTGTATTCAGTTTACATTCCGAATAAGATTATATTTAATATTCTTAAAATTAAAAATTGTAAAACCTATAAAAACGTTAAAAAAAATTTTAGAAACTAATATAAACTTTTAAAAAGATTTTTGAGGCCAAATATGTTTCAAACATATACATATTCGTTTTTAAAAAATCTGTTAACCATAATGTTTAAGATTAGATTTTCTGTGCACAATTAAGCATGTTTAGTTTTCAATAATATGATATGATAATTACAATTTTTAAAAATGCAGTGAAACTCAAAATTAATAAATTATATAAAACCACTATTTTAAAAATCTATTTTGTAATTATTAAAAAAAATATTTTAGATAAATTAAAAAAGGTTAAAATTATTAACTATTTTAAAACAACTATTTTAAAACAACTATTTTTATTATGATCAATATAAAATTAAAACATAATCACCTCCTTAATTTAAAGAAAATAATATCACAATTAATCTCTAAGTCAAACAACTAAATTTACATATGAATTATTATACATTATAAACTAACACCATGTACAACACATATTGTACCAGAAATCAATTCTACTTGTTAAAAAATATTATATATATAGATGTCAACAATAATAAATATATATTATATCCACTATTATTTAACACAACTATAAACAAAAAAAAAATGAAAATTGTATAACATAATCTGAGTTATGCATGGATGCATTTATCTGGAACCGAAGAAGCAAACCAAACCAAACAAAAAAAGTTCAGTTCATGTCTAGATCCTACCAGTTACCTGAACTGCACGGATCATATATATCTAAAACCAAAGAATCGAAAGAGAACCAAAAATCGAATGGGTGTATAAATTTCCATAATATAATTTCCATAATTATAAATATTAACTATTTTTAGTTTTAAATTAATTAAATAATTTAAAAAATCTATTTAAAAACCAAAATACGTAAAATATTATTACCAAAGTATTTTTAATCCAAAGTAAAAAACTATCTGAATTATCCAAATTTTATCTGAAAATCTAAAAATTAATATTTCATTTGAAATCCCAAATTTCATGACTTTATATCTGAATTAATCGAAAAATTGGTAACGAACCGAAATGAACAAGATTTGTAATTATCTCGAATACTAGTTGATACCTAACTTTATTACCCAAACCAAAAACTGAAAAAAAAAAACCAAAATATAACTAAACCAAATTTTCTAAATACCCGAATGGATCCTAAACCTCTAGAACCGAACTGGACATGTAAACCAAGAACCAATTGCCCATAGCTAATCTGAATATTTTTTATGAAAAATTGACAGCACGGGTCCGTATCTAGTTTTTAAATTATTATTAAAAAAATCCACATACTTTTTAATCCTTATATATACTGTTGAAAACGTATGAAGACAAAACTAGTCATGAAAATTTAATGGCCCAATTCAAATAAAATTAAACAATTTATTTAATTTATCTTTAAAAAGTTTAAGATGATTTTTTTTAAATGTATATATTTATTATTTTGAAAAGAAATTATAATTATGAGTTTCAACAAATAAATATGCATTTATTTTTGTTTTATAATTAAATTTATTCTCATTATTTTATAATAACATAAAATATTTAATGTTTAGTATTATTTTATAAACTAAATTTATTTTATTCTCTTTTATATTGAAAATTTTATATATTGTTATATTAGTATACATCTATATATATAAATGATTCTTTTAGAAAAGGAACCTCACAAAGTGGGATCCACTCTGCATGTAGATAAAGCATCTTATATATTCTCAAAGTTGTTGGGAAACTTGTAGAACTATACATGTTCTAATTTGATTAAAAAGTTGTAGATGTATATTTTGGATGATTCAAGTAGCAGCTTTTGATTTGTCTAAAACATATATATTAATAAACTAGGTGTTTTGTCGGCACATGCGAACATAATCATCTTACATATAATTATTAATACATATATTTAAAAACCATTATGATTTAAAATTTTATTTTAAGATACCGACACAATATACATATATGGATTATTTCTCTTCTTTTAAAATACATTTTCTTTTTCAACTATTTTCTTATATTAATTATCCGTGATTTAATCTAACAACTATATATAAAATAGACTTTTCTCTATTCTTATGACATGTGGAAGGGGAGTTTGTTGACATGTCCTTTTTTTTGTCTTTTTACATTTTAGATCATTTTTTTTTAGATTATTGCAATTTGGTTCACTATTTTCTAATTATGCACTATCTAATACTTCTCACACTAACCATCATCATTTGAACTTTGATAATCTATTTTATTGTCCAAAAAATTGCAAAATGAATAAAGAAATAAGTAAAAAATATAAATGTATTTTAAATATTTAATTTATTCACAGCTAAAAATAACATAAACTTTCGCTATTTATTATTTTCTATTATTTCATTTACAACTATATATTGATCTTAATATTCACCAAACTAAAGCATAACACATAATCTAAACATAAAACCTCCATAATCACAGAGAAAAAATACCAGAGTAACGCTAACTCAATAAAAGTCCAGAGCTCAAAGGCGATCAAGAACGAAAACTAACTTTCCCCACTTTATCATAGAGTGTGTTGGACAGAACAATCAAAAGTCAAAAAAATGTAGAAAGATAATTTTGAGAAAAAGCAATCCCTCGAACACAAAAGAACTGATCAAGGACCAATGCAAAGAACCAAGAAAGCGGGTTACAGGAATAATCAACAAAAGGCCAAAATTACCATGAAGCAGGAAGAGACATACATACCGAACGATAAGCACAACCACCAACTAAGAGGTAAGAAGCACCTCACAAACTAAACAAGCATAAACAAGACGCCTATGCCGGTGAAGAACCATAAAGCTCTGGATATAAGGGACCAAAGCTCCAAGAGACTAATACCGCACACTTATACTAAGGGAAGCAAGAAAAGAAGAGAACAGCCTGAGTGAGGGAGAACGGAAGCCAACCCCCGAGAAACCAGAGCCCAGACTTGAGACCAGAAACAATCTTCCAAATCTACAAAGCGTACTCGGAGGAGAACACTATCCGAACCTGGAGTGGAAAACATGGCAAAAGGGAGAGTCACAGAGACGCAAGCAACGATGAAAGCTGCAATGAGAAGAGGGAACATAGATGGAAGGGTAGACAAAACGAAATAATCAAATCATGGAGCCGTCCTCGAGCTATAGAAGTCAAATCACCAAAAACCATATCTTGAAAACCAAGACGATAAAGGACTATCGATGGTAAGCCAACGACGAGGAAAACAACTTCAAAGACGACTAAACTCTGACCCAACCCAAAGAGATGCAGTTCCTAACATGAGTCGAAATCTAAGGAAGAAAAGGAGAAAAATGTGAGGAAGAACAAGAGCACATATGTGAATCTTTTTCGGTGATAGTAAGAATCACAGCAAATCAGAAAGGTAAACAAAATGCATAGATGGTGACGACTCAATGTAAAAATATAGGGAGAGAGCACAAAACATTTTTAAAAAGTAATATTCAAATAATTGGAAAAAATATTAATTTTTACCCTGAAACCATTAGCCTTACAATCAACAAATGCCTAAATGTAAAATTATTAAAATTCACTATGCATTACATCACAAACTCACTCCACCACTAATACTACTATTATACCCACAACAACACACTATTAAGAAAAGCAAACACATAATATGTTAGCATATCACCTATTACTACATAACATAATAAAAATACCAAATAATACTCTTAGCAAATAAAGACAATCACATAATTAGTTAACTATATCATCCAAAAAATAATAATTAACAACAATAAAATAATATTCCACGCGAAACACAGACATGCCCCCAATATCTAATAAATCTAAAGGTTGTTAATATGAAATTATGTTGTTAATTATTTAATAAAATTATATCTGTATAATAATATAAAATAATAATTTACTGACAACAATGAATAATAAATTATAGAAGTCTTTGTTTTATATAGTCCCAACCGTTAATTTATACATGTGTTATTTAATCTTGTGTTTGATGTTCCATGAAGTTACCAACCAATAAACTAGAATACCATAATAGTAATAAACAAGTTTAGCAATGTAAACTTCATAGTGTAAGTGGATGTAAATGTTTACAGCAAAAGAGTGGTAGAAATACAAACTGACGTATGTTATAAAAATCTAAGTAAATTATAACACTAGTAAAAATATACCGCATAGCCACTACAACTCCATGGCTATAGAGCAGAATTTTATGGCTACGAAGAAAGAGCCACGTTTTTAAAAATGAATTTACCGTGGCTATAGCCTCGTGGCTGAAAAAAAATGTGGCTTATCGTGGCTACTAGCCACGCTTTTACCATGCTTTTTTTTCGTGGCTTGTATAGTCACGATAATAACATCTATAGCGTTGCTACACTTAGTGGCTATTATAGCCACGGTTTTACCACTAATTTAAAGTGGTTCTCGCAGTCACGGTTTTGCCACTACGTTTTCGTGGCTAGCTATATGAAGCCACGGTTTTGTTTTTTTATTTACGTGGTATTCTTTAGCCACGTTATAGCCGTTGTAACTATTGTGGCTATTTTGTAACCATTTTTGTAAATGGTTTTCTTCTTTAATTAGCCAATTTGAACAATTTTTATTTCCATTCAAATATTAAAACATTGCACATTTAATAAAAAACAGAAGTTGCATATATATAAAAGTGTAGGTTCAACATTACAAAAACAGAGATAATTATACAAGGTATAAGAGTTTTAAAGAGAGTTTTAAAGAGTCTAAGAAGACTCTACCAAAAGATCAGCTAGAGTTTGATGAACCTTGTTACAAAAGAGAAGACAGGAACCTACTTAAGGCTGAGTACTTGGGGCTTGAGGCTGAGCAGAAGTCTGTTCAGCAGGTGCTTGTTGGGGACGAAGCGTTTGGAGGAGCTGATTGATTTCATCTCTTGTTGATGCAAAGTCCTGCTTCATCTCAGACACATCCTGCTTCACCTCAGACACGTCCTGCCTCACACTTTGGAGGCTTGTCTCAAGACCTCCCACACGCATCTCCAGCTCCAGGTTGAGGGCAAGACCATTAGGGACGCATGAAGAAGGTGCTTTGCTCCCTGTATTTGGCACTGCCGAGTCCATAAACATGCCCCCTCTTAGCCTTAGAATTTTGTTGAACATAACATAAAACAATTTTAATAAACTCAGGTGGCTGTCAAGACTGTAAATAAACAGAACATAGCATAATACATTGTAAACCACATTCTTAAGAAGCTCTAAGTCATATCTAATTCCACATAAAAATTAGAACATAAAACAATTGAAACCTAATGTTTCTTTTCCAGGACCGTGTCTATGTCACAATAAATAAACAATAAGCTCAAGTCTTTTTAACACAAACATAACATGGTTCTCTACTATATTGTGTGTATGAAAGATACCTTTAGATAACCTTTATTTAACTTGAGGCGAGAAGGAGTAGATGATGCACTTGGACTCCCGGGTGATCCTTCAGTGTTAGAGAGCTGTGTGGCTTCCATCTCGGCTTGAGTAACAATTTCTTCAGCACGATAGTCCAAAAAAGTCCCATCTGGTCGGATGTGTGTCGCCCTGACTAGGTCAGTGAATGATGGCTCTTCATTAGTACCAGATGCCACCATCTGCAAAAAAGAAAAATAATTACAGAAGATTAGAAAAAAGAACAGTATTTAAAAGTATAGACATGGAAATATACCATGTTATACTCAATCCTTGCAAAAGACCTAGGTTCTACATTATGCTTGTGGAAAACTTTACCCACAGGATCAGACTTACGAGATTTTGCAGCCTTCTTGCTCTTCTTTTTAGCTGCATCGGTTGCCCAATGCTCCAACAGGAGTGTCCAGTCAGCATCATTGATATACTTTGGCTTCTTGTGTTGCCTCTTCTTCTTGCTTATCCTTTCACCAATAGTTTTCCATGTTTCTTTCTTCCAAAGACCGTAGACCAAGTCATTAAACTCAGGCTCCCAATAGAAATTTTGCTACAAAAGAAAACAAAACAGTAAGCGATTATAAAACATGTAAGCGGCATATACAATGTATACTAGTCAGTTACCACAAACGTTTGCCACCATGATTCCCTCCTTTCATCAGGAAGCTTCCTCCAACTCTTCCAAGGCCCCACGTAGTATGCTTGCCAAGTTGCCCGAATGAAAGAGTTGACACATGGGTCAATACCAAACCTAAAATGATAACAAACATCAGTCACAAAAAAATACATTCACAAAAAATCCTAAAAAAATAAACAATCACAAGTAACAATCCTAAACAGAAACTATCCTAAGCAATCACATCCATAATTCAAATAACAGAAACTATCCTAGTCTAAGAAAGAGATGGAGACCAAATGTAATCTTACAATAAAGCTCCATTGATTTTATCTGGATGGAGATGAGGCTGTGCTAGCCTAGCAGGTGAATTGAGCATGGCATTGAGGGTCATCTGCGGGTAGCTATTGGAACGAGAAGAGGAAGCAGCATGGTTCGAAGCCGGTCCAGTAGCACCAGGAGGCATAGGAGGAGGCGCAGCAGTTGTCCCAGGTACTCTTGGTGAGTTCATCTGTTCACAACCAATGAAAAAGAAACATTAGTATACAAGCAAATATAAACAGAGACAAAGCGACATAAAAGAGACAGAGAGAAGAACATGAGAAATTAAAACACTTTTAGGTTCGAGTGAAAACAAAGAGAGAAAGACAAATCTAAAAAAAAAAAGAGACAGAGACGTAATCAGATCACAAGAACACTAACTAGACAGAGACAAAACCCCTAATCGAAACCTACCCTAAAACATAGACACTTACAAAACAAAGAAATCGAAACCCCTAGATAGGAAAGAAATCGAAACACACAGACAAAGAAAGAAATCGAAACCCTAGAACAAGAATTAAACATGCCCAAAAAAATAAAGAAATCAAAACCCTAGAACATCTAATCGATTCGAGAATTGAAGGGTTTCAGATTTAGCGGAGGAGAGAAAGGGGTTACCTTGAGAGATGTGATAGGGAGACGGGAGATGGTGAGGCTTGGAATCGGAGACGGTGAGACTTGAAATAGGAGAAGACGATGGCTTTCGTCGGTCGCGACTTGAAAGTGAGTTCGATTTTTTTTCTAAGTGTTGAGAAGAAAGAGGAAAACCGATATAAAACCCTTTCACCGAAGCCACGAAACCAAGTGTGGCTAACCGTGGCTCTATTTTAGCTAAAACCGCAAAATGAAAAATAATTGGAGCCAAAACCGAATAAATTGGAGGCAAACCAATTAGTAAACCAAAATTTCAACAAAGCCACGAAGATCCCACGAAACTACAGGGATACGTTTTAATATAAACCACGAAACCAAAAATAATTTGTGCCAAAACCAAATACATTGGAGGCAAACCAATTGGTTTTGTCCTATTTCCACATAGACACTGTATAGCCACGAAATGAGTGTGGCTATCTTTAATATGGGCACGCCAACCGACCATGAGTCTTCCAACCTGAAAGCATTCCATAAGCTGGATCAAAACTGCTCGCATTTTAAATCTTTCTTTCATTGAAATATCATATGCATGCACACCATCCCTCCATAACATATGTAATTCTTCAATCAATAGATGAAGGTAAATATCTAAGCTTTTCCTTTGATGTTTGGGTCCAGAAATTAGCACCAAAAGGTAAAAGAATTCTCTTTTCATACACATTCCCGGAGGCAAATTGTATGGAGTTACAATAATGGGCCAAAGGGAATGTGTTTCTCCATTCATATCAATCGGATTAAACCCTTCTGTTGATAAGCATAGATAAATATTTCGGCTTTCAGCAGCAAATCCAGGATATACTTCACTAAAGTGTTTTCACGCTATGGCATCAGATGGGTGATGCATTACGCCTTCCGGAGTCACATGTTCCTTATGCCACCACATATTGGAAGCTGTCGCCTCGAGTTGGTATAGACGTTTCAGACGATCTGCAATAGGCATGTAAAACATTCTCTGCTTTGGCTTGTTTTTTTTTCATTGTTTGAATAGTAGCGATCTTCTCCACAAAACCTACAACTAACCAACTTCGCATCTTCCTTCCAAAATAGCATACAATTCTTCACGCAAACATCAATCTTCTGTACGAGTAACCCAAGCCCTCGTGTCAGTTTATTTGTCTCGTAATATGTTGTTGCAGCATTATTCGGCTGTGGAAGCATTTTTTTTAAATACTTCAGATATCTCATCTACACAAGCTTCCGCCAAATTATAATCCGTCTTCACTTTCATCATCCGCGAAGCAAGAGACAACTGAGTTATTCCGTTTGCACACCCTTCGTAGAGAGGTTGACTGGCTGCTTCAAATGCTTTAAAAACACTATCACGATATGGCTCTGCTACGTCTGTCTCTGCTATAGGTTCCGGTATGTATGGTGGCGCAATGTCCGCTGGTACTTCTGGACTACCCTGGTAGTGATCTTCATGAGCATTCCAAGTAGGATTCTCCCACATTTTCTCTTCACCCGTTGAATGATTCGCTCCAGAACTCTCACCAACAGTGTAGAATTTCTCTCTGTGACTCGTCCAAACATAATAATTTCCCTTAAAACCGTATAAGAATAGATGTCTTGAGACAACTTTTGCATCTCGTTTCTTCACATTTTTGCATCGAGCACACGGACACAATAACGTTTGCCGCTCCTCGTAATCTGCTTGATTACACGCAAAATGAAGAAATGTGTTAATGCCTCCGAGAAACACTTCTGAAATAAAATTACTCTCAGGATCAATCCTTTGATCCATCCACTCCTTTAAATCAAAGTAGAAAGACATAGTTTTGTTTAGAAAATTTGATTGAAGAACGAAAGTTCTTAATGTTTCACACGTGAAGAGTATATATTTTAGAAATTAGCCACGATATAGCCACGGAAAGTTCGTGGCTTTTAAAAATATCACTGCCAAACGAATCTTTCTCTGTTTCGAACTGCATAAATTTAATCTAGCCACGACACATACATGATAAAAGCGTGCCTATGCACACTGTTGCACATAACACTGCCGTTTTGATGTTGGCACAAAAAAAAAAACAAAATCTAGCCATGACCGTTTAAAGTGGTAAGTTCGTGGCTGTTATGTTTGCCACGAAAACTTTGTTGCTAGTTCGTGGCTGCTGTAGCCACGCTTTCTTTTCGTGACTAGTTCATGGCCTGATTTTTTGGGTTTACCGTGGCTATTTCGTTTCGTGGCTAAAATGTGGCGGTTTCGTGGCTTTTTTTAATAGCCACGGTTTTGTAGTGGCACTTCCGTGGCTATACGGTAGATATCTACTAGTGTAAAAGGGACATTATAAAAAACTGACAATTCTCTTATAATTAATTATTTATTAAAGATAAATCATTCTAATGGCTCTAACTTTTAACGGAAAAACTCCAATGTAAAAAATCATTTTACAAATAATAGTATAGAAAAAAATCATCCTAAAAATCTACTCAAAAAGTTATTGCACCTATTCATTTTTAGCCCAACCTATTACATATAACCAAATGTTATAACTAACCCTTATTTCTATACGGTTTCAAAGAGATTTTTAAAAATAAGGTTACTAAAATATTTATCAACTATATATATATTTAAACGAGAATTAGTGTATTATAACCAATCAGAATATTTATAAGTTTTATTTTCTTAATATTCATTGGTCCATTTACATATATTCTAATAAGGTTAAGATATTATTCTGTTTTTATAATACTTCATTTAATATAAATTGATAAACACTCAAAAATGAATATCTTATTAAAGATACTAATTTGGGTAAACGGGTCGGTCTTCGGGTTGGATACGGATCGTTTTTCTTTATCTTTACTGAATCCCTCAAGTTCTAGACATTTAGAGCTAATTAGGTATTAAACTTTTTTTTGGTTTGAGTTCAGTTTGATTCCTTTCGAGTCTGGTGGGTTCGGGTCCATAATTCAAATAAATGTAAAATAATTGGGTATGCAATGGGTCAGGATTGGTTCAGGTATTTAGGACCCCAAAAAGACTCGTAGTACTTGAAAACCTGAAAATAATTTTGAAACACAAAAAATACCAGAACAAAATTCAAATACTCAAAAAGTACCAAAAGTTTACCTGAAATCTGATTCATAGAATCAAAAATACCCAAAATTTTATCCGTATGCTGAAAATATATTTCAATTTTTGTTTGAAATTTTACCCAAAACTCAAAATTATAACCAAAAATCTGATCCCAAAACTTAAAATATGTCTGTAATATTAAAAACACATATGAAACACGTAAATATACATAATATACTTCGGGTATATTGGGTATCCGATCGGATCTCGGGTAGGACCCGGACTCAAAATGAAACCCGCAGTCCAAGAAAATACTCAATAGGTACTTTTCCTTGAACCTAGAACTGCACCAAACATGTATTTTTGGGTCGATTTTGTTTGTTTTTTTGGTCCGAATAAAATATCCATACCGAAGAGAGAGTTACATAAGAGTGTATATACAAAATTCAAATAACATTATAATTTTTTTTTTTAAAATCCTTCTACAATATGATATGATTTTGTAACATATTAATGCAACAATCCCAAAACACTAATTCATATAAATTTTTTATATAATCCAAAAAAATCTGTGTTTTCGATGCGCGAGTCAAAATTTAGTAGGATATATATTTTGATTCAAATTTACTTGTATCGCCGTGCCATTTATGTGACAAAAAAAAATTTTTGGATGAAAACTGATCCCCAAGTGCGATTAATATGATGTTAACCATCAGGCTTGTGCTTATACAGATCAAACATATAAGAACATAGATAGATACACATGCATGAAGCATGCATTATTACTAAATTGTATTAGTATAGTATTGGTGCATAGATAGAAAAAGTATGTTTGGAGAAGAGAAAACAACGAAGAAATAGTATAGTGTACTGGATGATGCATAGATAGAAAAAAGTATGTTTGGGGAAGAGAGAACAACAGAAGACAAAAGACGGTTTGAAAGAACGTACTGATGCAATTGCAATTGCAAGTGCAACCACAAAACATTCACACTCGTGCTATCTCGGGAACATCTCATGTTTTAATATCCTAATTAATAATTAATTATATAAGAAGTAAACTGTATGTCAACATAGCTTGGACTCTAAACCAAAGATCTTCGCGTTCACACACATTGACATTGCCACTGCCACCAACACAAATTAGTTTCAAACCCATACTGTTTGACCCATCTTCACAATGTTTGATCTTGCAGTAAGGAAACAAATTAAATAGTCAATATATCACTTAAGCCCTTTATCTAGCATCGGTAACTTGACCGGTTGGCCATCTTTTTAACCGTAACAAAAAAAACCCAGAACTGGCTGGAATATGGACGACGAAATTGAAGAAAGTTACTAATATGTTGATTGTTCTAGTCACCTATAACTTTTTGCATTCTTAAGAAAAGTCCATTGTTTGTTTTGTTCCACCAAAAAAAATTTATATATTGGTTTGTTTGATTTTTACAGTTTATCTATTTGAGAAAATTTCTATCGAAGTATAATTTAAAACAATTGAGTTCTGCTTTTACATATAAAATCAAGACAATCAAACCAAATAAAATTTAACTTTTTATGTAGATTTATCTACTTTTTTTTTTTTTTTTTTTTTTTTTTTTTTTTTTTTTAACAGGAGGTTCAAAGGTGACCCGTAATCCGCACGTGGTTTCCGTTTGCCCAAAGGCCCGTAATCCGCACATGGTTTCCGATTGCCAACCATCTAATCCCCCTGGCCCGGAACCAGCCGGCACTAATACCCATTACCCAAGGACCCAGCACCAACGCCGCGATAACTTTAAACTTGGGGAGGGCGTAAAGCATTCCGTGGCCACAGGGGGTATTCAAACCCGGGTCCGTATTGGTGTGTTAACTACCTCAAGACCACTAGCCCACCACCCTGTGGTTAGATTTATCTACTTGCCACTAAAATATGTAATGTATCGAGGAACTAGTTATTAAACTTTAAAAGTTTCGATTTCCTCAAGTTAAATGTTCATTCCTAGTGTGTACCCCCATAGCAACAAAAGTCTATAGACCACAAAACAATTAGAACAGTGAACAAAACTATTTCAGCATTATTACAGAACATATAAATAATAGAGTTGATAACGGTTTGGGACACTTTTTTATCTTTTTTAACACATTCAGACACAACTTGCTGGAGGGACACTTTCTCTCATGACACATCACATTATGGACTATACTGCCCCTCGCTGGCTGAACCGAACCATCCTTAGAGTTTTATTAATTTTTAATTCTGACTGGTTTGTGGGGACCAAACATAATATAAATTAGATTCCTGGGGAGCCGTTGGATGTCAATAGATCTAAGGGTGATGAGCTTTTGTGTGTAAAAGAAGTAGATTTTAATAATAAATTCATGGTTTCGCTGCTTTTTTGAAACTGGAACGAGCTACAGCTAGGAGGAGAAAGGAAAATTTTGTGGACGGGTTTTTGAAAGAACATACTCATTTTCATCTAAAATTTGAAAATAATGTATCATATTTTTTTTTTTGTGTGGACGAGTTCATATCAAACATTTAAAGAGTTTTATTAATCCATATATTTTTTTAGCTTTTTCTAAACCTACAATTTATATATATGAAGTTTTTTTTGTGTACAAGGAGTTCGATCCAAAAAAAAGTATTATGGACAAGGTTCCATGGACAAGTACATTTACTCGTGGACGGAAAAATACATGTTTGATTTGTGGATACAATAGAAAATACAACTATAAACACAGTGGAATCGCTAAAACTTGAAGATTATCCAAAAATTGTACCTTTCGAAGCATTTAAATGGTTTTGGGGAGTTCACTTTTCAATATCCTTATTCCTAGAGAGTGCTTTCAAAGCATTTGAAGATAAAGAGCAGAGGGAGTTCACGTCTTCGTGTTCGAAAGAGCAGAGCCTTCTAAGTTCACTCGGGTTTGGATGAAAGGAGCCATGTCCGTCTAGACACCAAGACAACTCCAGCCACCAGTAACCACCGCCCATGTTCTCTTCAGAACAGAAAAAGTCGTTCCACCGCTCTAACCTCCAAACAAAAACCCAGAAAAGATGAAAAAATGTTCAGACCAAAATTTTAATCTTTAATTTAGTTCTAAACTTAAAATTCTCCGACGAAGACTCAAACTTTGACCCTTTAAACAGCAAGCGTACTTTGCATCTGAACAATATTTATCTACCTAGGTTGTTGAATTTTAGAATGACCCAGAAAAAAAAACAAATTAATCGATTAAGTGTTTATTGACAGAGTAAAAATGTGGACATGGATGTATATAAAACGTGGACATGGACACAATTGATCAAACCAAAATGTGGACATGTATATAAAACGTGGACATGGACAAAACCTCCTGCTGCGATTTGCGAGGGGTTGGTTCCTCAGAAGTCTTGGATTTATTCTCTTTCTTATTTGGCTTCAATTTCGTCATGGTTTGTTTGAAGATATTAAAAGGGTTTTCTGAGAATTATCGGGAAGTGGAGGAAGATGGGTAGAAAGTTGGAGAGGGAATCATGGAAACAAAACAAGCATAAAAAAATCTGGGTTCATGGTGTGATTCAACGAACGATGAAGGAAGAATGGAAGAGATTCGAAATTAGGGTTGGGAATTTGGGAAAGGGAAAGTCGATCTGAGTTTTGAAATCGGGAATGGAGAGAGAATATGTGACTCGTGACTTTTCAATAATAAGAAATAGTCTTTTCTCTTTAATTAATTAGATGAGATGGTTGGTCTAGTTTGAGGGCATGAATGACAATACACATTCATAAAGTGCCTGACCAGCAGAATGTGTCTATATGTGTAATTCATAAGTCATAATGTGTCTTAGAATGTAAAAATTTCATTATTCTGATATCAATGTATTGATAGTGTATTTAACCAAATTTTGTTCTGATTTCATCAGTTATTTTGAATGTAGTCGTATACTTCAAATCATTTTTTTCTAACAAATTAGATTAGATTGTTTCTCAAGAGCTTGGTTTGGCTTCTTGATGAAATGAATCGTATCAACTTTATGTTATTGTCTTTGATAAACATATAGAATAATATAACTTTTAGATAAGAAAAAAGGAATTGGATTAGTGTAAAATATGATTCAATTTGATAAAATAATAAAATAACAAATTTTTGAAAACCTTATATAAATTATATGATCCCAATATAAATATAAATTAAGAATAATGAAAATAAATTTTATATAAATATAATCAATATTGTAATTTTTTTTATTCATATTGAACTTTATTATTAGCTTTTCTTAATTTTTCTAAATAATTTTTTTTTTATTTTATACTTAAAATGCATTAACATTTACTGTATAGACCAAATAATCGAATAAGAGCGATAGAAAATCTTTATTCATTAAATATAATCAATACATATACCGTAAAATCAAATAATATTCATATTTTTACATAAAACATACTTTAATATATATGCATTTTTTTTGTCAGCAACTTAAACATTATTACATTTAAATATGTATAATTTTAAAAGGAAAATTTTATAATTTAATAATTTAACAAATTGGTAAAATAAAAAATTACAATATTATTAATTTATATAAATTTATTGTATAGCGTCAATCTTAGAAATGAGAACAACAGAAAATCTATGGAGCAGACCTTTAGACCTGTTTGATAAAATACTGTATTTGTGTGAATAGAAAACTAAATCTACAACCAACAGAGCTTATGTTAAGTTACATTGTTTATTTGGTATATATATATATTTGTATGTACTCTCTCCGTTTCAAAATACATGATATTATTTCTTAGTGTACAAAGATTAATAAATTTATTTTTCTCTAAAAAATGGTTTAAAAAATATAATTTAAAAATCATCCAGCCAATTACATAAATGACTACAATATCTAATTGGTTACACAGTTTTCAATAAAATTAAAAATAACATAAAAATATTAAAACATCATCTATTTTGAAACAACAAAAAATTTATAAAACATCATCTGTTATGAAACGGAGGAAGTATTAATTTAGACCTTTATTTTGGTGTTGATACTATTTAAATGGGGTATGTATTAATTTATGTATGCATAAATGTAATAATTTAATTATCTTACTAGATTTTGATCCGCGCTTCGAAAGCGCGGGTTTTATGGGTTATATACGAAGTTGGGTATGAGATAGTATTTTGAATATATTGTGTATTATTATGTTATAAAGTCGTATTATATCAAATACAAAAATTTATTTAAAATTATATAACTTATGAATAAGTTTATTCGAGATTTTTTATATACGCTCTTATGTAACTCTTTCTTAAGTATGAAAATTTTACCCAATTATGATAAACGAACCAAACAAATACAAAATACAAGTTGAGGTTCGGGATTAGGAAAAAGTACCTATTAGATTGTTTTGGACTTGCGAGTCTCTGTTGGATTCCACGTACCCAAAGTACTCAGAATGTTTTGTTCATATTATGTATATTTGAGTAATTCATATATGTTTTCAGTATAAAAATATTATTGTAAAATTTGGATTCGCGTTTTCTGTTATAGTTTCAAGTTTTGGGTAAAATTTCAATATTTAAAAATAGATTTAAAATATTAGATATTTTTGGTTCTCGGGTAAGATTTTGGTCTTTTAGATATTTAGTTATTTCTAATATTTGTTTGATTTTGGATATTTTCGTGTTTTGATTTTTTTGGCTTTTCGGATTCTTTAGATGTTTTTGTCCTAAATACTCAAACCGAGCTAGACTCATTACGTAGCCAAATTACATAGTAAATTTTACAGATACTTGAATTATTGACTCAAACTGACCTGGAACTAAAAAGAACCGATCTGAACAAAAAAATAATAATTTAAATACCTAGTTGGATATAAATGTCCAACACCCAAAGAACTTGGACCTGAAAGAAACAAATTTATATTTGACCCGAAGATCTAAATGCTCAAATCTAACATTTCACTATATTTTAGTGCATTTTATAAAAGTTACATTTGTTCAGTTGGTGAAACTTAAGATTTATATGCGAGGTTTTTGGCTAATTTAATACTATAGATTAGTAGGTTTTTTGTTGAGCATTAAAAAAAAGATTTGTTGGGTTTTTGATAATTTTAAACTTATCTTAAATACTAAATTGTTATTTATCAATAAAATAAAATTAACATAATATATAATTTTTAAACTTATCTTAATTATGAAGTTAATGAGACATATTTAGAGAAGAGTATAATAAAGTGTACGTGATATTATATTTTCGTGAACCAAATTTATGTGGTCCTATATATACAGTATAATCTTTTCGTTTACAAAAAGATATGAGTCCAATAAATAAAAACTTTGACTAAATAATTGTTTGAGAAATTTAAGATAATATATTGTTGGTCTAAATCAAAGTAAGACCAAAATATTATTAGTTAATGAAAAGGTCTAAACAATTTTTTAAAGTAGATTTATTAAAATTCTTTCACTTTTAATAGTATTGATGAAGTATGAAGTAGAGCAGGAAAACTAAAATTAGTACAAACGAATACTATAGTGGTTTTTTTTTAAATAAACTAAAGTGGTCTTCACATGGGAAATCGTTTTCTTTTCTTGTCAAATGGAATGGAATATACTGATCAGTAGGTTTGGGTGTTCTAATACATGTTTGGGTTGGGGATTTTAGATTTCTGGGTACTTAGGTATAGAAGTATAGACTTCAATCAGATATTTTTAGATATCGGGTTGGATTCGAGTATTTTTAGTTCGGGTTCCATTATTTTGGATCGGATTTAGATATTTAGATTTTGAAAAAAACAATTTTTTATTACTCAAGTTTCTTATAATAGATTGAACGTTAATAGTTTGGAATTTTTTTTTTGAAAATATAAAAACACTAATTTATTTTTTTGTTTTGAGAATTTGAATGTAATTTTTGGTAATGCATGAAAAAGAATCATAACATGCATTTTAAGTGAATAGAAAATTATTTTGTCTACATTTTAAGTGTCATTTTGTGTTTGTGTACACGGATTAAGGAAACAATTAATTTTGTACATTTCCAATATAAAAACACAATTACCAATACACCGAACAATATTTCAACCAATAGAAAAATAAATTATTGAATAAAACTAATAAATTTTGCATTGAAAGTCGAAAACGACACTTATTTTGTAACGAAAAAATTCTCTACAATGACACTTAATATGAAACAGAGGGAGTATAAATTTAGCAATGTACAGCATCAATATAAATATTTAGAATAAAATAAAAGAGGTAAACTAGAAATATATGGTTAAGTATACACATGTTCGGTTATCTTTGGATATCCATTCGGGTTCGAATCGGATTCGGGTATCACGTAAAACGCACATCCCTACTGTTTAGTGTTAAATATTGACTAATTCTCTCTTATGTTAAAAAAGGTTCTGAATGGTAATAACGGATTGAGCGGTACGGGA
Source organism: Brassica napus (assembly GCF_020379485.1). Taxonomy (NCBI): domain Eukaryota; kingdom Viridiplantae; phylum Streptophyta; class Magnoliopsida; order Brassicales; family Brassicaceae; genus Brassica; species Brassica napus. Next base: position 9,898,490 of record NC_063438.1, read on the forward strand.
CAAGCAGTACAATTGCGGTACGGTTTTAATAGTTATAAAAATGTATAAATATATGGTATATGTAAAAAAATTTGCTATTATTAACTGCGCTACGGTGCGAAGCCGATTAAAACATCTGGAGCCTTAATAAAATTATACTAAAACCTGTTAATTACACGTATTAAAATAAAATTAAACTATAATTTAATGAGATATATTCTAATTTTGTAGTGAGAGAGAGACGAGCTCCAACTTCTCACTAGAAAAAGGTTTCAGAAAACAGTTGACTCACGGTGGCCGGTGGCTTTGCCGCCGGTTACCATCCTCTTTTTTTTTTTGCTTTGTGTTTCATCTTGTAAGTTTGTTTGTCCGTGTCTCTGTTGATCTCTTTCCGGCATCGTTGGCTCTGTTGAGTTTGCATGTCCGGGTTCATTCCAGTATCGCACCTTCTTATGGTGGATGACTGGCTTTTGACTCTGGGGCCGTGTCGTCTTCTTCGGTGTTGGTCGCCGGCTATCGTATCCAATCGTTTGTAGGTGTACGCAAGAGTTTTCTTTCTCGTGTGTGGGTGTCTTCGTGTTTGGTGGCTTGGCTTTGGATGAGATCTCGGTGATTGATACTCTCCGATGGACGAGCACAAGCGTAGACGGTGTAGCTGATGGAGTCCCAAACTTCCAATATAGTCGTTGGAAGGCTTCGTTGGCTGTGGTCTTGTTTCCCGGAGGATTCTGGTGGTTAGCAGTTTGGGTTGGATCGGTGATGACTTTCTGTCGGTGAAGATGGTGGAGGATTGTAACAACACGTGTCTCTCTTTTCATGTTTATTTTAACACGTTTTATAGTATCGGTGGTACCGTTTGTTTGTGATCCGTGTGTTAGGGTAAACTAATGTTGGGCCTCTGTTTTTTAGTTTATGATGTGGGTTTGTTGCTGGTGGACCTTTCTTTTTACGTTTGTATGTTTGAAACCTCAATAAAATTTTAACTAGTGAAAAAAAAAATTAAACTATAATTTATCAATTACACATACAATAATAGGAACTATGTTATGGATGACACAAAGGCATGCTACTAAATAGTAGAGTCCTAGTAGCACAATACAAGCTTCTAGTGTGCATACGACAATTAGTTATTTTAATTTTATGTTATTTTTATTTAATCTTAAAATACTAGACAATATCTCTCTTTGACGGGTGCGAAGTCCAATCAATCAGTCAACAGATTTAAACTCGGGAAGACCAAAACAAAATCCCACCCCAATTCTTTTTCATTTTCTAATATCCTTTTTACAGGTGAAAACTAAATAAATAAAATAGTTTTACTCTTCTAAATACTAGTACTAAGCTATTTGAATTATTTTCATCTTACATATATTCAAATTATTATGAACGTCAACGAAGAGTGACTTTCACTCTTTCCAAATATTCTTAGTAAGTATTATTAAATTATGTGCTTTATATAATATTGTATCATTGTATGTCCTTGAACACATGCAGAATAGCAAACTCGGGGATCTACAAATATAATAGCATAGTTTAAAAGGGTCGATCCAATTGTATGTATATTACCTTTGAGTCATTTCAATGTGATTGCATGTATGTACACGTAAACGTATACGAATACGTAGCCCTGTGCTTACACATGTTTAAGGATATGTAAGTACATGTGTATGCAGTGAGAGAGAATGGTCAATGGTAAGAGAGTGGGAGATGATTCGCAGAGTGTGGGAATGCTGGGCTTTGGGGAGTCATTAATCGCGACAAACGAGGAACGTGAGTTCCGATAATCCAAGTGGGGTAAATTTTTGGTTTTAAAATATTAAGTGATTTTGATTTTGTTTGCTTTTAGGGTTTGGATTTTTTCCACTTGGAAGCGTAGATTTGTCTTATTCGCGACACTCGTGTCCCAAATCTATCGCAGTATCATATCCCAGATACATGATCAAACATGTGAAGTGTAACATTCGTATTAATTTAGTCACTTTTCTATCGTCTCATTTCATTCTATTATTGTGATATGATAACATGTGGTTGTCTATTTAATATATATCTACTACTCCCTCCGTTTTTAATATAAGTCGTTTTACAGCTATACACATACATTAAGAAAACCATTAATTTCTTATATTTTCTAAACAAAAACATCATTAATTATTTACCTAACCACAATTTAACTAATAAAAAAATATAAGATATATTACCATTGGTCATACAACATTAATTATTAATAAATTTTACATTGGAAAACCGAAAATGACATATAATTTGGAACAAAAAGGTTTCTCTAAAACGACTTATAATAAAAAACGGAGGGAGTATATTTCTATCTAAGATATATATACTTATGAGATTCGTTCAAAAAAAAAAAAGATATATATATATTTATGAGTAAGTTATTATTTTGATATATAATGTGGCTGTGCATAACAATCAGATAAAAACTCTATATTATATATTTACACTTATTCTTGCATAATTTTAATGGTTGATAATAAAATTGCGGCAATCCTTTGTTGAGGTTTCGAAAACAATTTAAAGCGAGCATTTAATGTAATAGGTTTAACTTCAAAACCTGTTTAGCTTCCGAAAAAGTACTCCTTCTATTTTTAAGAGTTTTACAAATATCTTCGTCTACTTTGTTTAAACCCCTCAAGTTATCGGAGAGATAGAGATAGGGATAGAGATAGAGAGTGTGTGTTTAGAGAGAGAAAGTACAAGTTTGCGACTGTGTTGCAGCCTTACATAGAGAGCAAAACAAGATCTCTTCCCGTCTATCCTTGATAGGTAACTCTCTTCATCATAACATTTCTATTCACTAAAGTAGCTTAAATCTCTCTCTCTCTCTTTATCTTATGATACGTCTCTAATCAATTTATGTCCCCTTATTCCAGATTTTATCAAAGTGATTTAAGATTTGATTTTCATAGGAAGGAAATATAATGAATTCTAACAACTGGCTTGCCTTTCCTCTATCACCAACCCATTCTTCTTTGCCTCCTCTCATCCACTCCTCACAAACCTCTCAATTCAATCTCGGCTTGGTCAACGACAATATGGACAACCCTTTTGAAAACCAAGGTATATGCGCCCACACGTACATATGTTCATGTATATTTGAAATCGTTTCATTTATCATATATCTGTTACGAGGGTCCAAATTCTACACTCATTAACAATATAGTAACTATTTTTAAATCGCAATCTAGTCGAATGTACTAGCACATGTTTAAAAACGGAAATGTTTATATCATGCGTTTTTCAGATTCTTGTTTTTAATTGCTTTCACAAAAGCATTGTATGCTTTCTCAGAATGGAATATGATCAATCCACACGGTGGAGGCGGAGAAGGAGGAGAGATTCCAAAAGTGGCTGATTTCTTAGGAGTTAGCAAGTCGGACAATCATCAAGCCGACCTCGTACCGTACAACGACATTCATCAAACCAATGACTCAGATTACTACTTCCAAACAAATAGTCTGTTACCTACGGTTGTCACTTGTGCCTCTAACACTCCTAATAACTATGAGCTTCAAGAGAGTGCCCACAATTTGCAATCTCTCACCCTTTCAATGGGAAGTGCCGGAGACGCCGCTGCTGCAGCGGCGGCCGTTAAAGCCTCGCCTGGTGAGACCAGCGCGGATAATAGTAGTAGCACTACTAACATAAGTGGAGGAACCACCGTTGAAGCTGCACCGAGACGGCCCGTGGAAACTTTTGGACAACGAACCTCTATCTATCGTGGTGTTACAAGGTCTTAATGATATCAAGTCTTAAAGTATTGTTTACTTTTTATCTTAAAGTTTAGTAACGAAATGTATATAAATATTTTATTTTTATTCTTGGTATTATAGACATAGATGGACCGGTAGATATGAAGCTCATCTTTGGGATAATAGTTGTAGAAGAGAAGGACAATCAAGGAAAGGAAGACAAGGTAAGTGTAGTCATGTATTTTATTAATTTCTTAATTGCTTAATTCGTTTCCTCTTTTGGTCCCATCTCTGCAAAAATATTTAATTTGGACTATAGATACGCTATTTAATTATGTTCCTCATCATTCTTATGGTTTTGATGCTTGAATCTTGGACTTCTTCGAAATCTCTACAGTCTACTTAGGTGAGTATACATTAATATTGTTTTATTGGTCTCCATTATATATACTTTGATTTAAGAATTTAAGAATTTTTTTAATAGAGGTATAATTACATTCAGGTGGGTATGACAAAGAAGAGAAAGCAGCAAGAGCATATGATTTAGCTGCACTCAAATATTGGGGCCCCTCTACTACTACCAACTTTCCGGTAAGTTATTTCAAATTGTCATGGTTATATATTTCAAAGCTTCTAAACGGTAGTAATGATTGATAATATCGTTATAATTTCCTACGTTTTCACATATTTTAGATTACTAACTATGAGAAGGAAGTTGAGGAGATGAAAAATATGACGAGACAAGAGTTTGTGGCTGCTATTAGAAGGTTGTCTTAACCCTTTTTCATTAGATTTGAACGTATTCGTTGCATAGATATATAGTATATTAGTATGGTAGTTTTCTAATCAAAGAACTTCTTAATCATTTTAGGAAAAGTAGCGGATTCTCGCGTGGTGCATCGATGTATCGAGGAGTAACAAGGCATCATCAACATGGAAGATGGCAAGCAAGGATTGGCCGAGTTGCTGGAAACAAAGATCTCTACTTGGGAACTTTCAGTAAGTACATTCTGTTTTATCCTATATTGTATATATATATATTCATATTAATATAAAAATATTTATTTAAAACTCTTATTTCAGTACTTATCTGTTTACAACACCTTCTAAAACTATTGAGGAAATTATACTTTAGCCTATGAACCGCACTATACAACTCAAATTGTTTGGCGATCAGTAGACCTAGAGATAAGTTTAATATTGCAAAAAGATAATTGATTTCTATAATAAGTATATTTTATCGAAGATGTGAATAAACTACTCACGTAAATAGATTGTCATGCTTATATTCTCATTTGCCTTGGTCAGCCACAGAGGAAGAAGCAGCAGAAGCATACGACATAGCTGCAATAAAGTTTCGAGGTCTAAACGCGGTTACGAATTTTGAGATTAACCGCTACGATGTAAAAGCTATCCTAGAGAGCAACACACTTCCTATAGGAGGTGGTGCAGCTAAACGGCTGAAAGAAGCTCAAGCTCTAGAATCATCAAGAAAACGTGAGGAAATGATAGCCCTCAGCTCAAATTTCCATCAGTATGGTGCAGCGAGCGGCTCTAGCTCTGGGCTTCAGCTTCAACCTTACCCACTAAGCATTCAACAACCTTTTGAGCATCTTCATCACCAGCCTCTACTTACCCTACAGAACAACAACGATGTCTCACAGTATAATACTAACGTTCATGATTCCTACAGTTACATCCAGACGCAGCTTCATCTTCACCAACAACAAACCAACAATTACTTGCAGTCTTCTAGTCACAACTCGCAACTCTACAATGCTTATCTTCAGAGCAATCCTGGTTTGCTTCACGGATTTGTCTCTGATAATAACAACACTCCAGCGGTTTATGGAAACAACGGGATTGGTATTGGGTCAACCTCCACAGTAGGAACATCGGCCGAGGAAGAGTTTCCCACGGTTAAAGTTGATTACGATATGCCTCCTTTAGGTGGAGCCACAGGGTGTGAACGATGGACTAATGGAGAGCATGGTCAGGGGTCAAATCCAGGAGGTGTCTTCACAATGTGGAATGAATAAAAGGTTATTTTCTGTCTCTCTTGCGAGGCAAGGTATGGTTCTGAATGATAGATATTATTTTCTTGTTTACCAAGTAGTTTAGAATCGGCTGGAGTCTTCTTGATTAGCAGAGGCTTTAGAATTTTTATCACTTTTGACGGCGAAGATGATGAATTTGTAGACGGCGGTTAATCAAGTCCTCAAGGGTTAGTGTTTTATGGGCACTGAAACAAGATGGATACGTGCCCAAATTTTGTTTAAAAGCTAACCCTTTTGACTAATTTCTCAAACCTGTAATTCCTTTTATAATTAAGATTTATGTTCCCTTTGTTTTATTCTCTTATATTGCTGAAAAAATATAACTCTCTTTTTTGCCAACAAATTTAACTATATTGAGTCTATATTACACTGCATGTGAATAAACTTGCGTCTCTTCCACATATTTTTTTTTTGGCTTAAAATTCACCACAAAACTTCACAAATATGTGCAGTTGTTACTTGTTAGGTCAATCAATTTTGTAGTATAGCTTAATTGACGTTTAGAAGTGCGTAAAAGTTAAGTCTAACTTGTATCTTCCTGTATCTAACATGTAAATAATGTGCCAGCTGAAAACCTTAACAGAATTTTTCAGACATCTAGTGTGTATTTTCCCCTCTATAGTTTGTAAACGTATAAATATCATGACTGTTGAGGAATAAACATATATTGTTGATTCCCCACTCTTCATAATAGGGTCTTATACTTTTAAATTTATGTACGGTTCTAAGTTTATAAAACTTGATATAATTACGGTTTTGCTTCTTCCAAACATTATTTCCGAAACTCAGTCTGCTTTTGTGCCGTGAAGAGCAATCTCGGATAAGGTTCTAATCACGCATGAGGTTTTACGCTTCCTTCAACCCTCTAAAACACGTAAAAGATGATCAATTGAGTTAAGACAGATATGAGCAAAGCCTATGATACGTTTGAATGGGAGTTTATTAAACTGGTTTTTGAGAGACTCAAATTCCACCATAGATGGATTATGTGGATAATGGAATGTGTCTTGACTGTTACCTATACCTTCCTTATTAAAATGGCTTTCCTAGAGGAAGAGTTAAACCGAGTAGGGTTGTCCGACAAGAAAACCCACTATCACCATACATATTTATACTATGCGGTGAAGTGCTCTCGGGTTTGTGTAACATAGCTCAAAAATCCGGTAATATGGCTCGAATTTGAGTGGCGTGAGGGAGTCATCGAGTCAATCATTTTCTCTTTGCGGATGACACAATGTTTTTCATTAAAAGTTTAAAACCAACAAAGGGAACGCTTCAGCTATGAAATCGATCTTGTCTCTGAATGAATCTGCATCTGGACAGTTCATCAACGCTGAAAAGTCTTCTATAACCTTTTCACAGAAAGCCCCTACATCGCCCAAAGACCGTGTGAAGGACGGTCTCCAAATTCAAAAGGAAGACGGAACCGGGATGCACTTAGGCTTACCCGAATATTTTGAAGGACGTAAAAGAGATATGTTTACTTCAATAGTAGCTAGAATTAAGATCAAAGCGAAAGGATGGTCAAATAAATGATTATCTACAGCGGGGAAGATGGTCATGCTCCAAAGCATCTGACAGCTTATTTCGTCTTCTGGAATGACATGCTTTAAGCTGCCGGTCTCTCTATTGTAAGCGAATCCACTCAGCGGTTACACGATTGTGGTGGGATGGAAGAAGCGGAAGTAGAAAGATGGCCTGGGTCTTTTGCTCAAAAATGACCCAACCGAAATCGCTTGGAGTCTTGGGTTTCCGAGATTTTCAGAGTTTCAATGACACCTTCTTGGCTAAGCTCAGCTTGGAGAATTATTCACAACCCAGCATGCCTTCTCAGTCGTGTCCTCCTCGGAAAATATCGCAATGATCCAAAACAATTTCAAGTCTCCCACAGAAGTGTTGAGTCACACGGCTGGAAGAGTATTTTAATTGGGAAAGACCTCATTTTGTGTAACTCGGGATGGGCAGTTGGGAATGGTTCATGATAAACTATTGCACAGAGCCATGGCTAAGTATGTCTGAGAAGGAATGACCTATGGAACTAATACGTGAGAGACAAATCGATCTCAAAGTCTCGAGCCTCCATTTTCAAGATGGTTCAGACTGGAACAAAGATGCAATTCAAAGATGTATCCCTCAGGAAGAAGAGAATATTCTCATGATAAAACCAAGTAAGCTGAGAGCAGCGGACAGATTAATATAGTTAGGTACCAAGTCTGGGGAGTACTCAACAAGCTCTGGATATTGGACAGCAAAGAACGATCTCAATGCGACATCACCTTTTCTACAGTCCCCCTTGATTGTCAACTAAGTATTTGGAAACTACAGGTATCACCAAAACTGAAACTCTTCCTTTGGAAACTTTTCCAAGGAGCTTTATCAGTGGGAGCATGTCTAGCAGCAAGAAATATATCCTCTGCCATAGCTTGTAAGCGATGTAGCCTTACTGAATCTATCACTCAGCCTTACTGCTATTTTAAAACCAGAGATAGGCACGAAAAGGATAGCTCATTATCTTGTTTGATTCAATTAGAAAACTCAAAAAAATCTGTCCCTTGTTTGCATTAAGTTGTCTAGCTCCAGTTTCCTTTTTCGGTTTATTTGCATCAAGCATAAAATCTTTTTTTTTCTTGTTTTGTTTCTTTTAAATTGAAAACCAAAATAAATATTTATTTCCCTTGTTTTATTTTATAGATTTCGAGATTTGCTTGATAAAGTTAAAAAAAAAAATTAGGAGTTAATTTTCCATTTGTTTCAAAACTTTCAAAAAAAAAAAATATATACTAAGTTTCCATTTTTTTCATTTGTTTCTTATTCTTCTTTTTTTTCTTTTGTTAAGCCACGACTTGATACTCTTATTCTCTGTTTTTGAAAGGTACCAATAAGAGGAGACGCCATGACAGATTACTTTGAGGAAGAGAGTTCTTATGAATCAAGCCAAGGCTCCGATCTTGATGAAACCGACCAAGCTTGGTCCAATGAAGAGGATGGCTGTGATGGGTCATGTTCTGATGATAACTACTCTATGTCAGAGTATGGAGACGACCCTGCTGAAGCATATCCTGAACCAGAGCCACCTGATTACTCACATGGAGATACCAGCTACCAAGGAGAGTATGAGGGAGAAACTGAATCAAATATCAGTTTCAATAAAGGAGATGAATGCCAAGGAGAAGAGACAGAACGTGATGATCCTGAAACTGACCAGGAAGGCTCATGGCAAGAGGAAGCTGATTCTGAAATCAGTTTAGAAGAGGCAAATGAGCATGAGGAAAATTTCTCTAAAACGGAAGAAGTCTATGAAGATGTTGATGGAGGAGAAGCAAGTTTCCAATCTGTTAAAGAAGAAGTTGGAGACGAGTCTCATGCTGAAGGCATACCCTGGTGTGAAGTACCTTACTCTGACCAGGAGGATGAGTACCAAGACGAAACTGGCTTACAAACCAGTGTAGGAAACTCTGAGGAAAACTATGGAGGAAAGCCAGACTCTCAACAAGACATTGCTGAAGAAGAAGAGGCCTTAAGTGAGGCTGGAAGAAATGATGATCAACCTGGTTACGTCATCTTTGCAGGTCATCATCAAGGACCAGAAGCATACTTGTGCTGGGAGAAAGATATGGAACATTGGTTTGATTCTAATCAAGTCAATGAAGAGGATAAGACAGCCATTGCCGAAGACACTCTCACTGAAGATGCCTTTAGAAAGTGGGAACAAGATGCTTATTGGCGACTTGCCTATGATGAACCAGAAGCTACTTGGCAAGAAATGAAAGAACTCTTGTATGAAGAATATGTGAAAGGAGCTGGAGATGAGCTGTTGAATCAGATACGGGTCTATACTAATCTTGAACCAAGGCGGCTGATATTGGCAAAAAGGCCAAATCGAAAGGCTAAGCTCAAAAATGCTCACGACCTAAAGCTACACAAGGAGTCTACACTCATCATCAAGGGAGCAACCTAGCATACAACATCAGCAAGGGTCAGTGGCGTGCAAGGAGTTCCAACTCCACAAGCCAAAACTCGAGAGCTAAGTACAAAGCCATTGCCTAAGTTCCATGAGAAGAAGAAACCAAGTAAGTCTTCTAAATCTTCAAAACCAGTAGAATTCATTTGCTATAGGTGTCATGAGAAAGGCCACTTTGCTGTAACCTGTCCAACTAGGCTAGTAGTGACTTCTAATTCACTAGAAGTTAACTTGGATTCAACTAGTGAAGTTATATCTCACTTAGTATGTAAATTTCCTACTTCTGGTATAATGCATTTGTCTTGCCCAAAGGCTGATTATGCAGGTCTAAATAAGGACCAGGAGGACGTGGTTTCAAGGTTAAAACAATAAGAAATCATCCCTGAACCAGACCCACAAGAAGGACTTAAACCAGCCACTAGAAATCCATTGAAACTAGTAGATGTTTCGGTCCAAGCACATGAGGAGGTACAAAATAGTTTAAATAAATTAGTGTGCTCTGTTTATGATTCTTCCAAGGCTACCATGACATGCTTGTCTAGTCCCAAAAGGTGTGACACAGGTACATCATTTAGAAAAGGACCTATGAAGCAAAAGAAGGTGATTTTAAAGAGAGATGACAAGGCACCACCAAAGGAGCCATCTTTGCTTAAACACCTCTCTGGAAAAGATGGCACTACGACCAGTAGCATCTTACTTCAGGAAGAACCCCCAGACCAGTCACCAAACAGACAGGCCGTGCCATTGGATGCACCAATCAAGCTTCCAAATCAGGTAAGTGCAACTATCCCTTGTTCGATAATCAATGATTTGGATATTATGCATACTGATTTATTATGCCCTGATAAGTTTGAAGAAAGACTAGGGTGCTTAGAAAATTATGTGGAACATAATCCTTGTCTTAGATCCCACTTAGAGAAGAAGCAAGAAAATTTTTCATCTACTGAAATTGGAACTCATCAAACCGATTTATATGTTGAAAATTCCATGACTGCCATAACACACTTGTCTTTTGCCAAAGAAGTTGAGTTTATGACAGGAACAAAAGCTGAAAATTCTGGAGATATTTCCAAGGCTAAGTTCATACCAGGCCGGACCAGAGGGATTATCCTATCCTATCTGTTCAAAGAAGAACCACCAGATGCACCATGCATCACTAAATCAAAATCCAACCAAGGTATGACCTTAGACTCCCAAAAGAGAATGAAAGCTGACTTGCTCTACCTTGGTGCAGGTTATACAGTTTCGAGGTCGAAACCTTTTCAAGGGGGAGGGAATGTTGCGGGCACAGAAACCGTACCTGAACCGAAGCTCAGCCAGATAAGCAACAACTGCCTCAATAGAGCTACCCGCGACCAAGGGTCATTCAAAGAAGTGCATCTCAACCACCAGAAGGAATTTTGGCATGAAACCAATTTTACAAGAAGACCAGCTCAACCATTCATCACTGCAGCTTGGAATTACAAGAAACGCTTCACGGAGGAAGAAGTTATGAATTTTACAAGTTGGAGGTTTCCCAGCCCATCCGTGTGCGAGTATCGGCCCTTAAAAGAGAAACTAAGCCAAACCAAGAAGCGGCCCGGGCCAAAATAAATTATGGATCTCAAGAGGGATCTTTTGTGGATCCAACAAGCCAAGAATCAGGAGAAAAGGCCCAGTGAAGTTGAAGATATAACCATTTTCCCAGAACCGGTTATAAGAAGCCAAGTATGGAAAGATTGTAAAATCAATTCGGTCAACAATCTCCAAACCAAGATTACTCAACCAAGGAAACTTCCACACGATCCAAGACATCCAGAGGACACATCCCACGATCCAGAAGAGCCTTACATGATTTTACCATACACCAGAAAGCATGGGAATAAGAAGACCTTCATTTCGGGTAACTTGCGTTTTTCGGATTCATTCTTGCTTGGAGGAGTTAAGGACCAACGTCTCTTTCCATTTGAACCAGAAGATACCAAGTTCAATGTGAGTTTATTCAGCAACCAGAGACCCTTATTTCGTGGATACAAAACCAAGATATCAAGATACAAGATCAGACCTTCCAAAGCTACAAATCAGCCTAACGGCTAGTCTATTGAAGACAAAGACCATCAGCTTTATTTTCTTGTATTTTCTTTCCTTTTCTAGAGTATTAGAACGTTGTAGTTGAGACCAGGTCGAGCCTATATAAGCTCAGGTCATAGTTCATTGTAAGACCCCTTGATCATTTTTAAAGTAATAAGAAATCGTTTTCTTTTAAACAAAGTTGTGTATTCTTTGTTGTTATTTCTCTAGTTCTTTGTGTGTGATTCACTAAGTCCTAAAGAAGCCACGTCCAGGGAGCCTTGTGTGATTCAAGACCATCTGCTCGTCCATTGATTGAGAAAGTCAATCTATATCCATCTATCCATTCCATCCATCGATCCAGCTTGGAAGAGATTCATATCAAGCAAGCCGGATTCCATCCTCAGTCCATTCTCCATCCACTGATGCTTGTTGAGAGAGACACACGTCCAGCAACAAAGATCCCATCATCCATCTTTCTATCCTTCTTATTTGAATTGTTTTCATTTTTGCATATCATTTAGTTTTGAATCTTAAAAGAAAATCCATAAGAATCATATTTGCTTCAGTTTATCATTTCTTAGATAGTTTATTTTATGTTCTTCATATAGAAATAATAAAACTCATAAAAAGGTTCATCCTTGTTTCAGGTATAAACTGGCCGTGCCATTCCTCCACCGCAGCCGTCTAGCCGATCTTCCATCTGTCCGTCCGTCCGATCTGTCCAAGCCGAACCAAAACCAAACCTCAGTCAAGCCATCCGTGTAGTCTGAATCCCAGCCTGCAACACTTTCTCACTAATTTATCTTGTTTATGCAGGTTTTTCATCACATGGTTCTCATCTTCCTCTTCTTTAAAGGTAGATCTATTAATTTTAGATATGTATTTTTGAGTGTTCTATAAAGGTAGATCTATCTAATCTTCCACTCATGTTCTTTGTTTTTAACCCATTTGAACGTTTTTTGATATGCAGGTTTTCTCAAATCTAGAAATACAAGTTTTTCAGATCTGGAAGACTTCTGGGCTAGAAGACTTCCAGACGACTTCTAGGAAGTCTTCCTGACGACTTCCAAGAAGTCTTCCAGACGACTTCCAGGAAGTCTTCCAGACGACTTCCAGGAAGTCTTCTGACGGAGTCTTCTCCCTTGTCTCCCTTTCATAATAGATCTGAGCGTTTTAGTAAGTTTTTATGTCTGATTTTTATTCATTTGGTAACCTCCTGTTGCATAAAGTTCATACCTTTTTCCCAAACTAAAACACTCCAAACCCATTCTAATCTCTTTGACTTGAAAACACTAAACTTTATATGAATTTTTCATTTTTGGCTCATGTTTTTCTCACTAATCTATCTTTTTGTTATAGGTTTTTAATCAGATGGTTCTCATCTTCCACTTGGATATGTACTTTGTGTGTTCAATAAAAATATATCTATCTAATTTTCCACTCGTTTTCTCTATTTTTAAGCCATTTGAACGTTTTTTGATATGATATGCAGGTTTTTCAGATTTGAGTTTGATATACATGTTTTTCAGATCTGGATTAGACTTTTGGAAGACTTATGGAAAGTCTTCTTGGAAATCTTCTAAAATATAATGCGCTAGAAGACTTCCAGTTAGACTTCTTTCAGAAGACTTTAAAGTAGTCTTTTAGGAAGTCTTCTGACGGAGTCTTCTTCCATATCAAATGGAATTTAAACTTGTCTTTGTAGATGAATGTTCTATAATAGTTTTGTTTGTGGTATGTTTTGTGTTTTGCATGTGTACTCCTTTAGTTGTGACTTTTTTTTGTAAATTTGAAGAGATATTAATAAAAAATTTTGGTAAATATGTTCATTTTTCCACAATATTATCTTGCCAAAATTACTTGACATACAACTTCAATAGCAAAACACAATAACATAAAAAATTAATCAAATTTATTACAACTAAGGGAGAAGAATTCTCACGAAAAATTAGTCAAATTCACAAAATATAAAATATTACATAAGTTCAAAGATAGAACACGATAACCCAATGATTTTATTTAGTCTTCAAATGCATAAGATCAATGTTTTCTTAAATTTGTCGAGATCTCTATAGATCTACTGAAAATAAGAAATAAAGAGAAAACTCTAAATTTTATTAGTCAAATCTTAAACTGAATACTATAAATGGCTATATATAAGAACCATAAATCTCTAAAACCCTAAAATATTATTATCTAGATTTAAAATAATTGATAAAATATTTAAATATTTCCAAATATCTATTTGCATCATGGACTCAATCTTAGATTTCGTGGGTGTCATAAATTAGACTTTGGCCCAGAATTAAAATAATTTTAAGAAAAATTAGTAAAAAAGCAACACAACATACCAAGGTTAGGTGGGACAAATGCGCATAATGTTACATATAACATGGCCAAAACGAAACGACACATGCATAAAAATTTAATGCATGAGGGAACAAAACAGAACACACGAAATAACATTAACACTCATTGTTGTTGCAATCATCTTGTTGCTCGATATCAGAAGCAGCCTCGTAGTAGTCCTCATGATCTCCCCCAAAGCTATCAATCCCACAAGGAGCATGACCATTCCCAAAAGCCTTGACGTGGTCCTTAAGAGACCTCTTGTGTTTAAAATCCGAGCCACATGAGCAATACCAAAGTTTACCGCAATTCTTCTCATGCGTTCTCCAATCTCCTTTCACTGCAAAGGCTTTGCCACACCTGCGACAAGCAAAAGGTCTAGATCCGTGTTTGCGTTTGTAATGTGTTTGGAGGGTTCGAAAGTCCTTGAGAGGCTTGGCTCGTGGGTGGTCAATGTTGTTCTTGCAGCCTGGCGCACAGCAGAAACATGGTAGTCTTAGCATTCCTGTTGGTTGTGTTCCTCTAAGTGACTCTGGTCCCTTTCTGTATTGTGAACCGTGTCCCCACATGTGCATCTATAATGAAAACGTTTTTATGTCACCAATCATAAATGAGTCATCATCAGTATTAGAAAGTATTGGTTTAAATCTTTTTAAGTTTAGGATAAATACTATTGTTGTGAGGTATTTCATCAATCATAAATGTGAAAAACACTATATGTAAAGTTATGTACATATACAGTCCTCTTTATTTCATGTTAAAGTTTGCTTTTGGCATGAAATAACTAGTCCCACATAATTATTAGCTGTTTGTCTATCTTTTGGCCTTTTGGGTAGTATTACTCTCTTACTAGTATATATCCCTGTTCGAAAACGCGGCCGCCTAGCCGCCTAGGCGGCCGCTTAGGCGTTGCTCGGAGTCCAACCGCCGCGATTATGACCTGATCGGTCACACTAGGCGCTGGACCGCGTTAACACGCTTTGACCGCGTATTATCCGCGTTGACCGCGTAATATTACCAGTCTTAAACGCTTAAAACTCAAAAAAAATTGAACTATTGGGCCTACAGCAGGTTTATGGAAACCCAATTGCAAGTTATAATGATGGCAACTCTAAATGAGTATTTATAGGCGTCTTTAGCATCACCCCTCCTTATGTTTAACCGATGTGGGACTTTGTTTCATAGGTGTTTTTTTTAAAAAAAAAATTAATTAAAAACACCCTGTTGGTGGATCGATCCCTGTACCTCATAAGAGGTTGACAACATCAAACACCAATAGACCACAACGTCTTTGGACGTATGTACATATACTGACACATATATAAACATTATTGTAATAAAAATATGACATTAACAATAACTTTTGTTAAACCAATAAATTAAAACTTCAATAATATACAAAAAACTATTACATTCTAATATATTTATATTATATATTTAATTTAAATATTATTATAAATATAATAATAATAAAAACTAGTCCCCGCGTATACCCCGATTAATCTCCGATTTTTCGATAACTCGCTAGGCCCGGAGTCACCGCCCGACTAGCGCCTAGCGTAGTTTCGAACAGGGGTATATATCTATAAAACAAAATAAAATATATTTTTTGATTTAAACAAAACAAAGTCTATAGGCACAAATAATCTGCTAGACATTAACTCCTCTTTATCGTTTCATATTTATATCTCATATTTTATTGGGTTTTATGAGTTTACAAAAATCAAGAGAGACAATAAAGATGGAGGTGGACTAAGCATGTTTCAGGGTTATATAAATCCAGTCTGACAAAAAGACTGTTGGTTAAAGAAGATCTTCTGACTTATTTGGTAAGTTGATCTTTACATAGCCACCATCATTCAACACCCTGAAATCGATTTGACGTCTACAATCAAATTTGTAAAAGAGTTAATTGTTCTCGAGTTACTAAAAACATCACGGCATAGTATGTGTTTAGATATACACCTAAATATCCATAAATCAATAACGAGTTTGTATATTAGACCTACCAAAAAGTCTACGGACTAATTAAAATCTATTTTCAATAACACGAAGTCAAATCTTGAAATGAGTTACTATTTGATTCTTAAATCAATGGAATAGTAGTACCTGCATGTTGTTGTATCTGTTGAATGTCTTGAAGCAAAGAGGACAAGAAAACTGTGTAGGACCAATCAAAATCTGAGCAGGAGTAGGGATCCAATAGTGATGACCTCTGTATAAATCTTCATGATGATCATCATCATCATGAAGGTGGGACTCGACTGTGACCTCCACTTTGGTCATGATCTTGATCTTGCTCCTCGGTGGTTGCCTCAGGAGCAATATAGCTCCCACCATCCCCGTAGTTTGGTAACCCTAGATGAAGATCCACGGTTACATCATGAAAGTTTGAAGAGGTAGTGTTATCTGTGTTCAAGAAACAGGGTTGACCATGTTGTTCTTGGTGCCTTATGGGACTTAAGCTAAGAAGGGGAAGAGCTTCTCTGAGCGGTGGTGAGTTAGGGAAAGTGGAGGTAGTGGTAGTAGGAGACATGTAATTAGGGTTTGTGGTATCAGGGTGATAGAAGCTATTTTGAGAGTTGTAAATGTAAGAGAGAGAAGTGGAATAGTTGAAGTTTGTATTGTCAAATCCATTGTTGAAGAGATTAGAACAAGCTGGATTAGACATGACTTCGAGGAGAGAAGACAAAGAAGAAGAAAGACACCGTAACTATGGTTGATGGGTTTGTGCTAGAGAGAGAGGAGATAGGGATGTTAGTTTGAGTACGTATATATATGGGTGTGTGCGTGTATATAATATATATTTATGTAACTTTTGAGATGTGACGAAGCGGTGGAAAATGTTCATGATGATAAAGAAAGGGTACGGAGAGGGAAGTAGGGTGAAAAGACCCAAGAAGAAAGAAGAAAGTTGAAGAGGCAAAAAAGAAACTAAACAAACTATCTTTGGGACTCGCAATGGTATGTCTTTGGATGTACAGAGTATACACTATAAAGTCAAATATATTTAGGCTTCGGTGACAAACAGCTCTGCACCACATCGCCATAAATAGTAACAAAAATTATATATATATATTTATGTATTTATATATTTTTGTTAATATTACAACCGTACTGCACTTGTTCCACAGTTGTCCCGCACATCATCATTCAGAACCTTAGATTTTTGTACTTAAAGAACTAGGATGACGAAAGTATACTTAAGTGGCTTAAATTAGGTAAAAATCTGGTGTATGGTGTTTAATCATTTATGATTTTTCAAGAGAATTTGTATTTGGTCTGATAACGGTTAGAAATGTTTTACGGTTGCCCATAATGTAAAAAATAGGATATAAGTGTAGATTTCTTTGAAGTTAGCTTAACCAGAGAAATCTGAACAAATGCATCTAAAGTTTTCTTTGAAGCCAGCTGAACTGGAAAAATGTGAAGGAAAGCATAGAAGGAGCCTCGTAACTTTTTTAAATGCCCAATTTTGTTTTGTATCACTAAAAGTGTTTGAAGCCTGATTTTATGAAATGTTGTGCATGAATTTCCTTTGATGGTTATGCATAGACTAAACCAAATATATGAACAGTATTGAAAATGTATCATCCAAAATATTTTTCCTCTTCAAATTGTTTGGTTAGGCAAGATAGTTGTAATTTTTTTTGGTTTATAAATGGTTTCTTTTTATAAGATGTTCTATTTCTAAACAATATCATCAATTGTTGCACCATGGAGTGTCTTAAATCTCTGTGCACCAGTAAATGCCCAGTATTCGTTGGGTGTATGCATTTTCTGTTTAGAAAATTTTTTTTCTAGATAAGTATGTATTTTTAATTATAGGGAAAAGGAAATCTGGTTTTGAGGCTCATATAAATACCGGGTTAAGAATTGTAAAATTATTCATTCATATAATAATAAAAAATCACTACAAGAAAACATCGGGATACTGAGGGAAAAAATCGTCGGTATGTCGTCGGAATAACGCTATTCCGACGACATACCGACGAAAAAAGTCCTCGGAAATATCTTCTCGGAAATTCATACTTCCTCGGAATTCCGTCGGAAATTTCCGACGGAATTCCGAGGAAACAAAATTCCGAGGAAACTCCGAGAAACATATGTTCGTCGGAAGGTTCCTCGGAATATACCGATGGAATTCCGATGGTCCAATCCTCGGAAGTTTCGACAAAACATTCCTCGGAATGTTTATCGGAAAATTCCGAGGAACATATGTTCCTCGGAAAATTCCGAGGGACAAAACTCCCTCGGAATTTTCCGAGGAACTCCATTCCCTCGGAAAATTCCGAGGGAAATATGTTCCTCGGAATTTTCCGAGGGAAGAAAGTTCCTCGGAATTTTCGAGGAACTCCATTCCCTCGGAATTTCGAAAAAAAAATTTATTTTTTTTTAAAAAATTTAAATTTTTTAAATTTAAATTAAAAATTTAAAATTAAAATTAAAATTGAATAAAACATTAAATAAAACATAGTAGATAATATTCAAAGTAAAATAAAACATTCAGAGTTTTTGGTAAAAAAAAAAAAAACTACGGGTCTTGGATGTTCGGGAACACCTCGTTCGGGTACATCCTCTTCATCATCTCCATCATCTGCTCGTTGAGCCTCTTCTGGGTCTCATAGCCCGCCTGTTGAGCTGCCATCTGGGTCTCCAACGCAGATATCCGATCATCCTTGTCCTTCAGCTGAGCCGTAAGAACTTCCGGATCAACATATGGCGGTGGTGCAGAAGAAGGAGCAGCCGACCGGGAGCGACGACCCAAACCGACCATACGTCCCTTCTTCTTTGGAACCGACTGAAATATAAAAAACCAAATTTAGATAATATAAATTGATGATAAAATAAAAATCAAGAAATAAATAAATTGAACTTTTAAAAAAAAAACTTACCGATTCAACGATTTCGTTGATTCGAACCCGGGACAAGTTGGTCGAAGCCGTCGAATCGTCATCATCGGTTTGAAGCTGAGACACTTCGTCGTACACCTGAGTTTGGACCAGGTCGACCACGTCCCTCACAAGACCATCATCAATCTGACCGGTCTTCTTGTTGGTATACGCCCTTTTCATTAGGGCGAGATCATCAACCGGCTCGCCCTCATTTTCTTCCGCCTTGAAAAAAAAATAAATTAAACAAACATTAGAAATTTGAAAAAATGCATAAAAAATAAAATTCTGAAACTTAAATAATTAAAGAAAAAGCGGTTGAACTTACCATGCGATCCGCGAGAGTGGCAATAGATTGGGCACCCAAGTTATGCTTGTAGATGCCCTTCCCTTTACGGTCGCTCCTGCGGTTGTTGGAGTTGGTGGAAGAAGTTTCTTTCGTCTCTTCCTTATCCCAATGCTCACACAACTCCTTCCATACCGTGTCGTTCATCGACTTTGGGACCTTTTAATTTAAAAAAAAAAAGTTTAATAATTTAAAAAATAGTTTAATAAATTAAAAATTGTTAATAAATTAAAAACTACCTTGTTTACTTCCCACTTCTTCTTCCACTCGTACATCTGCTTCCCATAGTTGTCCATAACTTTATGGACAAAATGGTTATAGATAGAGAGCGTATCATCGGAATTCCAGTTGAATTCTTGCTGAAATAGTTTAAAAATAGTTTTTAAGCACAAAAATATAAATAGTTTAATAATTACAAAAATAGTTTTAATAAATAAAAAATAGTTTAATAAATATAGAAAATAGTTTAATAATTACAAAAAAAAGTTTTAATAAATAAAAAATAGTTTAATAATTAAAAAAATAGTTTTTAAAATATTTAAAATGTTTAATAAATATAGAAAATAGTTTAATAATCACAAAAATAGTTTTAATTAATAAAAAATATAAGTAAAAAATTTGAATACTTATCGCAAACTGACGAAACCACAGATGCTGCTTCTCGACGGGGAAGTGAGTGAAAGTCGGATGTCCCTTGTCGAGGGCAGAGTACATCATACGGTTGATCCATGCGCTGATCCCGTTCCCGGATCGGTTGAACCTAATAAAAAGAACAAATTATTAATAATCAATCAAATTTTAAGGAAAAAAAATAAAAGTTTAATTACCATGTTTGACCATGTCCATGTGGATACTCAGTGAGATAGGGAAGATGGTCACGACCGGGCTGTCGAACCAACTCCGCAACACTCATCACTCCCGGAGGACCCGTAGGAGCAGGAGCGGGTATAGCAGCGGGAGCGGGAGCAGCAGGAGCGGGTAATGGAGAAGGAGATGTATGGTAGGAGCTGTGGGGCGAAACGGAATCCTGAACATGGCTGGACGAACCCCGAGACTGGCTCCCCATACCACCCCGGCTACGACGCTGGCGAGGCCGGATCTGATCATCATTAGACCTGTAAATAAAAAAAAAATAGTTTTAATTAAAAATAATTTTTAATCACAAAAATATAAATAGTTTAATAATTAACAAAAAAAGTTTTTATAAATAAAAAATAGTTTAAAAATTAAAAAAATAGTTTTAATAAACCCCAAAAACAGTTTAATAATTAAAAAAAAATAGTTTTAAAAATATTTAAAATGTTTAATAATTACAAAAAATAGTTTTAATAATATTAAAAATGTTAAAAAAAATATAAAATTTATATTTTATATATAAAATACATAAAACGTTTTATTACCACAAAAAATGATTTTAAATATTATATATATATGATTTTTAATCACAAAAAAGTTTTATGGATTTTAAAAATCATTAATAAATATATAAATGATTTTAAAATGCAAAAAATAGATTTTATATACAAAAAACGTTTTGAATATATACATATATAATTACAAATTCGATTTTTATAACCACAAAATCAATAAAAACCAAAAAAAAATCCAAATCAAGTGAAATACATAATCAAACTCGATTTTACACAATCCTACCATTCAACCTAACAAAAATCTATAAATCTCATTCCAAAATCATCAAATCTACTTCAAAACCATACAAATCTACCCTAAGAGAGTGGGATAGGGTTCTTACATGATTATGGGAGTGGAAATCGCGAGGGAGAAGAGAGAAATCGCCGGAAATCGCAAGGGAGAAGAGAGGAGTCGGCGGAAATCGCAAGGGAGAGAAAGTGAGGCGGAGAGAAATGGGGAAGAAGATCGCGTTCGACCTAATAAAATGACGCGTCCGACGGAAACTATCCGTCGGAATTTCGTCGGAATTATTTAATGCATCCGTCGGAATTTCCTCGGAAATCTTTAATTCAATTTTCGCGAAATATTTGGCGGCTTGGTTTACCCGGTTAAATGAAAATATTCCGAGGAACCAGGATTCCTCGGAATACCCTCGGTAATTACCGAGGAAATTCTGAGGAACCAGGGTTTGGGGTTTTAAAACATCGATTATTTTCGCCGTATTTCATTTCTTATACAATTATAATGCATACCATTGAGGATTCTTTGTATAGATGATCATAAACCATGAAATAACACAATTTCAAAAATAATTGTAAGTATTCCCTTTACCGTTTATTAAAGTGTATAAGTGTTTCTCTTATGTTGTGTGGTTTTCGTTCATGCAATCGTAAAAGTGTTTGTTATTGGATAAAACACCAAAGTTCCTAGTTCCAAACATCATAATCTGGTTAAGACACTTAATGAAGGTTATATACGTGTTATTCAATCCGTAAAACGTTGTTTTTGGTTTAAAATCCCAAGTTCCTCGGAATTTCCTCGGAATTTTCCGAGGGAATTCCGAGGAAATCGGAAGTTTCGTCGGAATTTCCTCGGAAAATTCCGAGGAGATTCCGAGGAAAAGGAATCTATAATCAAATCCCTAAATCGAGGAGATCTATTCCGAGGAAATTCCGAGGAAAACCTATCTGTCCTCGGAATTTCCTCGGTATTTATATTAAAAAAAAAAAAAAGGTCGACGCTACTCTGTTTCCGAGTCGTCATCACCAGATGAATCTGAATCTGGATCTTGGTGAAACTCTCCAATCACTGGTTCATCCTCTACGTGAACGGCGGCTTCCTCTCTGAAGTCGGTTAAATCGACTACAAGGCCAACTCCACCTAAATCTTCTGCTGCACTTAAGTTGCCGGATGTGCTTGGTTGTAGTGGATCTTCCAGCTCAGAACTTCCCTGAACTCGGCCTCTCGGGTTGAGTCTTGTAACAGTAACCCATGGATCATCTCTGTTCCTTACCCGGGGGTACTTGATATAACAAACCTGATCGGCCTGAGAAGCAAGAATGAAAGGATCATAATATTGCAGCTTCCGTCTTGAATTTACTGATGTAACACCAAATGCATCTGTTCTCACACCTCGATCTGGAGTGTTGTCGTGCCAATCACAATAGAAAACAGTACAGCGCAATCCAACCATGCCCAAATACTTGATTTCCAAAATCTCATTTATGTGTCCGTAGTATACATCATCTCCTGATGCAGAACAAACACCAGCATCGTAAGTCGTACTCGAACGTCTCCTCTTCTGAGTTGTGAATGCATATCCTCGAGTACAAAATCTCGGATATGACTTCACAACAAAGTTTGGTCCAACGACCATCTCGCGTATCCAATCGTCAAATGTTTCACCTCTGGCCAAACCATCACTCACATAAGTAAACATCCATCCACCAAATTCTCTCTGCTTCATTTCTTCTAGTTCGTCCTCTGTGGCGTATCTATATTCGAACCGCTTTTCTGCCATGAAAATCCTTTCATATTGAAGAACATCTTCGCAGTTGGTGAGTAAATATGTTTGCAAATGACTGCGCTCCTGATCAGTAAGTCGACGGTCCTTTGGTTTTCCGCTAAGTCGTCCAACGTCTGTGAAAATGTCTGGAACCTTCCAATGATATGTTGCCCGTTCGCCTCTATCATCATGCCGAGCAGGTCTTCTGTTTTTGGTCTGAACTTCTGCTGGAAAGTAGTACTCGGCAAAGTTTGAAGTTTCTTCATTGATCATCTGTGCGACTATAGACCCTTCCACCCTACTTAAATTTTTCACCATCTTCTTCAAATGGAACATATACCGCTCATACAGATACATCCATCTATACTGCACAGGACCACCAAGTTCCAATTCTCTTACCAGGTGAATAACAAGATGCTCCATAACATCAAAAAATGAGGGAGGAAATATCTTCTCAAGGTTGCACTGAATCACAGCTATGTTAGTCTTCAAATTTTCAATACCTTCAAGAGTCACTGATCTCGTGCATAAATCGCGGAAGAAACCACTTATCCCTGCAATTGCTTCATGAACATTTCGTGGTAATAGTTCCTTGAAGGCAAACGGAAGGAGGCGCTGCATCATTACATGGCAATCGTGGCTTTTCAAGCCAGTAAACTTTCCTTCCTTTCTGTCGATACAGTTACGCAAATTAGATGCGTAACCGTCTGGAAATTCCACATCGTTTGAAATCCAATCAAAGAACGCATCCTTTCCCGCTGCATCAAGTCGGTATATGGGAAAAGGAGCCCTACCACTCTCATCAACATGAAGTTCTGAACGAGCACATATATCGACTAAATCCAGTCTTGACTTCAAATTATCCTTTGTTTTACCTTGAACATTAAGGATCGTGTTCATGAGATTGTCAAAAAAGTTCTTCTCACTATGCATGACATCTAAATTATGCCTTAGTAGATGATCCTCCTAGTATGGCAGATCCCAGAAAATACTTTTTTTGTGCCAGTTATGTAGGTTTCCAACACCATCTACCGGAAAATGCTCATGTCCACCGACGTCTGGCGT
This sequence comes from Brassica napus, assembly GCF_020379485.1. NCBI lineage: Eukaryota > Viridiplantae > Streptophyta > Magnoliopsida > Brassicales > Brassicaceae > Brassica > Brassica napus. Next base: position 9,922,316 of record NC_063438.1, read on the forward strand.
CCTTTCTGCACCAAAATCTCTAAGTTGTGTCTTCAAATCTTTCCCACGAATTTCCGGAGGTGGACTGTCAAACACCCTCTTGTTCTTCGTAAACAAATTCCTACTTTTACGATATGGATGATCTGGTGGTAGAAATCTCCTGTGACAGTCAAACCAACACGTTTTCCTTCCGTGTTTTAGTTGGAAAGCATCAGTGTTATCTTGACAATATGGACATGATAGCCTTCCATGCGTTGTCCATCCAGATAACATACCATATGCTGGAAAATCACTTATTGTCCACATTAGTACTGCCCGCATTTGAAAGTTTTCTTTATACGAAACATCGTATGTTTCAGCACCTTGAGCCCATAGTTGTTGCAACTCATATATTAGTGGCTGAAGAAACACATCAAGTGATCTCTTAGGATGCTCTGGTCCGGGAACGAGAATCGAGAGAAACAAAAACTCTCGTCGCAAGCACAAGTTTGGGGGTAGGTTGTATGGTGTAAGAATGACTGGCCATAGAGAATACTGTCTTCCACTCTTGCCAAACGGGCTGAAACCATCAGTACATAATCCAAGGTAGACATTTCTTCTCTCATACGCAAAGTCGGGATACTTTGATTGGAAATGCTTCCACGCTTTTGCATCTGAAGGATGTCTGATCTCACCATCTGTTGAGTGCTCCGCATGCCATCTCATTGGTTGCGCTGTGCGTTCAGACAGATACAGCCTCTGCAACCTTTCCGTCAAAGGCAAATACCACATCCTTTTATATGGTACTGGAACTCTTCCACTCGTATCTTTATAACGAGGCTTCCCACAAAATTTGCATGAAACCCGCTGTTCATCCGCCCTCCAATAAATCATGCAGTTGTCTCTGCATACATCTATTACCTGATACGATAAACCAAGACCAGCTACGAGTTTCTGAACCTCGTAGTATGAGCCAGGAGCTACATTATCTTCGGGTAGAATACCTTTTACATAATCAGCAATCGCATCCACACAGTCTTCAGCCAAATTATAATCCGTCTTAATGCCCATCAATCTTGTAGCAGATGATAAAGCTGAATGACCATCTCTGCAACCTTCGTACAATGGTTGCTTTCCAGCATCCAACATATCATAAAATCTCCTAGCTTCGGCATTGGGTAAATCTTCCCCTCTAAAATGATCATTTACCATCTGCTCAGTACCTACACCGTAATCTACATCCGTTCTAATTGGATCTTCTAATCTAACCGCTGGCTGAGGTTCGCTAGTACTACCATGTTCATAATCAGTTTCTCCATGATGATACCAAATTTTGTAACTTCGTGTAAACCCACTCAAATATAGATGAGTCCAAACATCCCATTGTTTAATAACTTTTTTATTTTTACAATTAGAGCAAGGACATCTTAACATACCTGTTTTTGCTTCCGGTTGTCGGTGAACTAACCCCATGAATTCGGTTATACCTTGTTGGTATTCTTCCGTAAGCAATCTCGTGTTCGGATCCAAATGAGGTCGATCGATCCAAGAACGAAAATAATTTGAAGAAGACATGTTTTTTATGAATCAAATTCGTGTGTAAAAAAAGTGAGAGGGAGGATGAAGATATGGAGTGAATGAAGAGGAAGAGGGGTGCTTGTATTTATAGTTGAAATCCTGCCGACGGTCCGAGGAAATTCCGACGGAATTCTGATGCAAACGGCTAGTTCGTCGGAATTTCCTCGGAATTTTTAAAATCCCCCAACGGCTCTCCAACGGCTCTCTAACGTCTATAATATTTCCTCGGAATTTATCGGTTTTTTCCGAGGAATACTAGTTTCCTCGGTATTCCGTCGGAATATTCCGACGAGATGAATTTTCCTCGGAATTCCGTCGGAATATTCCGAGGAAATTCCGAGGAAGCCAAATTTTGTGTTTCTTCGGAATTGCCTCGGAAATTCCTCGGTATATTCCGAGGAATTCATTTTCCGTCGGAACGTCCGTCAGAATACCGCTGTTTTCTTGTAGTGAATCTTAAACATGTATTTGGCTCAATACTTTTTTGCTCTACTTTGCTTTATTCTAGTTGATTCGCGTTTGTTCACAACATCAATATATTATATATTGCAGTCAGATCGACCGTTACTACGGAGACAATTGCAATAAGACCGGCCCTTTTCAAAGCTCAATGAGCTTGGAGTCAGAAGATTAATCGTCCAGTCAGACTCTCTTCCCATTAACTTATCCGGTGGATAAACTCCTAGAACCCTATTTCTAGAGATTTATGGTATTCTATTGAGTATTTCTGTCTGCAATCAAATTTTATATTCGGTTCCTTTGCTCTATCTGCGCTTACTGCAAATGCAATCGCAATCATATCGGCTCTTTTCAAAGCTCAAGAACTTCAATGCAATCATATCGGCTCTTTGCAAAGCTCAAGAACTTTAATAGACTGGCCGATGCTCTAGCAAAGTAGATCTTAAGAGAGTTTTTGTACTTGATTCCCAGAAAAACAAATTAATGAAAATTTCACCCTGCACAGGGTGTGTGTGTTACTACCTAGTTGGATATCAAAGGTATCAAATTTTATATGTTAATAGTAGTGAATTTATTGGTCACCAAAACACCAACTAACCCTATGTATAACAACGGTATCAAATGGATTACATGCATGAATCAAAGATATATACCCGTATATGGAGAGAGGTAATTGATTAACAATAAGGTGTTTGGGGATAATATATTGATGGCTTTGGGAAAGGAGATAGTTGCGATCTAACACAGCAGTTGCTTTGGTGGTCTCGTTTCCATGTCGGCTCTGCTTCAGAAACATATTACTTGGGAATGGTGACCCCAGTTTCTTATTCATCTACACTTCAATGTGTATTTTACTGTTTTATTGTAGTTTAAAAGATGTTACGTCGATGTATATTATTTTGTTTTATTTTATATACGCTTCTAACACAGTTAAACATATGATATTTTTGTTTTTTTTTCTAATTTTTAATAGAAAATCATGTTATTTTAAAGGCATATATTATTTAGAAATTTTTACATTCTAAGACACATTATGACTTATGAATTACACATATAGACACATTCTGCTGGTCAGGCACTTTATGAATGTGTATTGTCATTCATGCCCTCAAACTAGACCAACCATCTCATCTAATTAATTAAAGAGAAAAGACTATTTCTTATTATTGAAAAGTCACGAGTCACATATTCTCTCTCCATTCCCGATTTCAAAACTCAGATCGACTTTCCCTTTCCCAAATTCCCAACCCTAATTTCGAATCTCTTCCATTCTTCCTTCATCGTTCGTTGAATCACACCATGAACCCAGATTTTTTTATGCTTGTTTTGTTTCCATGATTCCCTCTCCAACTTTCTACCCATCTTCCTCCACTTCCCGATAATTCTCAGAAAACCCTTTTAATATCTTCAAACAAACCATGACGAAATTGAAGCCAAATAAGAAAGAGAATAAATCCAAGACTTCTGAGGAACCAACCCCTCGCAAATCGCAGCAGGAGGTTTTGTCCATGTCCACGTTTTATATACATGTCCACATTTTGGTTTGATCAATTGTGTCCATGTCCACGTTTTATATACATCCATGTCCACATTTTTACTCTGTCAATAAACACTTAATCGATTAATTTGTTTTTTTTTCTGGGTCATTCTAAAATTCAACAACCTAGGTAGATAAATATTGTTCAGATGCAAAGTACGCTTGCTGTTTAAAGGGTCAAAGTTTGAGTCTTCGTCGGAGAATTTTAAGTTTAGAACTAAATTAAAGATTAAAATTTTGGTCTGAACATTTTTTCATCTTTTCTGGGTTTTTGTTTGGAGGTTAGAGCGGTGGAACGACTTTTTCTGTTCTGAAGAGAACATGGGCGGTGGTTACTGGTGGCTGGAGTTGTCTTGGTGTCTAGACGGACATGGCTCCTTTCATCCAAACCCGAGTGAACTTAGAAGGCTCTGCTCTTTCGAACACGAAGACGTGAACTCCCTCTGCTCTTTATCTTCAAATGCTTTGAAAGCACTCTCTAGGAATAAGGATATTGAAAAGTGAACTCCCCAAAACCATTTAAATGCTTCGAAAGGTACAATTTTTGGATAATCTTCAAGTTTTAGCGATTCCACTGTGTTTATAGTTGTATTTTCTATTGTATCCACAAATCAAACATGTATTTTCCGTCCACGAGTAAATGTACTTGTCCATGGAACCTTGTCCATAATACTTTTTTTTGGATCGAACTCCTTGTACACAAAAAAAACTTCATATATATAAATTGTAGGTTTAGAAAAAGCTAAAAAAATATATGGATTAATAAAACTCTTTAAATGTTTGATATGAACTCGTCCACAAAAAAAAAAATATGATACATTATTTTCAAATTTTAGATGAAAATGAGTATGTTCTTTCAAAAACCCGTCCACAAAATTTTCCTTTCTCCTCCTAGCTGTAGCTCGTTCCAGTTTCAAAAAAGCAGCGAAACCATGAATTTATTATTAAAATCTACTTCTTTTACACACAAAAGCTCATCACCCTTAGATCTATTGACATCCAACGGCTCCCCAGGAATCTAATTTATATTATGTTTGGTCCCCACAAACCAGTCAGAATTAAAAATTAATAAAACTCTAAGGATGGTTCGGTTCAGCCAGCGAGGGGCAGTATAGTCCATAATGTGATGTGTCATGAGAGAAAGTGTCCCTCCAGCAAGTTGTGTCTGAATGTGTTAAAAAAGATAAAAAAGTGTCCCAAACCGTTATCAACTCTATTATTTATATGTTCTGTAATAATGCTGAAATAGTTTTGTTCACTGTTCTAATTGTTTTGTGGTCTATAGACACATTATGACTTATGAATTACACATATAGACACATTCTGCTGGTCAGGCACTTTATGAATGTGTATTGTCATTCATGCCCTCAAACTAGACCAACCATCTCATCTAATTAATTAAAGAGAAAAGACTATTTCTTATTATTGAAAAGTCACGAGTCACATATTCTCTCTCCATTCCCGATTTCAAAACTCAGATCGACTTTCCCTTTCCCAAATTCCCAACCCTAATTTCGAATCTCTTCCATTCTTCCTTCATCGTTCGTTGAATCACACCATGAACCCAGATTTTTTTATGCTTGTTTTGTTTCCATGATTCCCTCTCCAACTTTCTACCCATCTTCCTCCACTTCCCGATAATTCTCAGAAAACCCTTTTAATATCTTCAAACAAACCATGACGAAATTGAAGCCAAATAAGAAAGAGAATAAATCCAAGACTTCTGAGGAACCAACCCCTCGCAAATCGCAGCAGGAGGTTTTGTCCATGTCCACGTTTTATATACATGTCCACATTTTGGTTTGATCAATTGTGTCCATGTCCACGTTTTATATACATCCATGTCCACATTTTTACTCTGTCAATAAACACTTAATCGATTAATTTGTTTTTTTTTCTGGGTCATTCTAAAATTCAACAACCTAGGTAGATAAATATTGTTCAGATGCAAAGTACGCTTGCTGTTTAAAGGGTCAAAGTTTGAGTCTTCGTCGGAGAATTTTAAGTTTAGAACTAAATTAAAGATTAAAATTTTGGTCTGAACATTTTTTCATCTTTTCTGGGTTTTTGTTTGGAGGTTAGAGCGGTGGAACGACTTTTTCTGTTCTGAAGAGAACATGGGCGGTGGTTACTGGTGGCTGGAGTTGTCTTGGTGTCTAGACGGACATGGCTCCTTTCATCCAAACCCGAGTGAACTTAGAAGGCTCTGCTCTTTCGAACACGAAGACGTGAACTCCCTCTGCTCTTTATCTTCAAATGCTTTGAAAGCACTCTCTAGGAATAAGGATATTGAAAAGTGAACTCCCCAAAACCATTTAAATGCTTCGAAAGGTACAATTTTTGGATAATCTTCAAGTTTTAGCGATTCCACTGTGTTTATAGTTGTATTTTCTATTGTATCCACAAATCAAACATGTATTTTTCCGTCCACGAGTAAATGTACTTGTCCATGGAACCTTGTCCATAATACTTTTTTGAAATTTTTACATTCTAAGACACATTATGACTTATGAATTACACATATAGACACATTCTGCTGGTCAGGCACTTTATGAATGTGTATTGTCATTCATGCCCTCAAACTAGACCAACCATCTCATCTAATTAATTAAAGAGAAAAGACTATTTCTTATTATTGAAAAGTCACGAGTCACATATTCTCTCTCCATTCCCGATTTCAAAACTCAGATCGACTTTCCCTTTCCCAAATTCCCAACCCTAATTTCGAATCTCTTCCATTCTTCCTTCATCGTTCGTTGAATCACACCATGAACCCAGATTTTTTTATGCTTGTTTTGTTTCCATGATTCCCTCTCCAACTTTCTACCCATCTTCCTCCACTTCCCGATAATTCTCAGAAAACCCTTTTAATATCTTCAAACAAACCATGACGAAATTGAAGCCAAATAAGAAAGAGAATAAATCCAAGACTTCTGAGGAACCAACCCCTCGCAAATCGCAGCAGGAGGTTTTGTCCATGTCCACGTTTTATATACATGTCCACATTTTGGTTTGATCAATTGTGTCCATGTCCACGTTTTATATACATCCATGTCCACATTTTTACTCTGTCAATAAACACTTAATCGATTAATTTGTTTTTTTTTCTGGGTCATTCTAAAATTCAACAACCTAGGTAGATAAATATTGTTCAGATGCAAAGTACGCTTGCTGTTTAAAGGGTCAAAGTTTGAGTCTTCGTCGGAGAATTTTAAGTTTAGAACTAAATTAAAGATTAAAATTTTGGTCTGAACATTTTTTCATCTTTTCTGGGTTTTTGTTTGGAGGTTAGAGCGGTGGAACGACTTTTTCTGTTCTGAAGAGAACATGGGCGGTGGTTACTGGTGGCTGGAGTTGTCTTGGTGTCTAGACGGACATGGCTCCTTTCATCCAAACCCGAGTGAACTTAGAAGGCTCTGCTCTTTCGAACACGAAGACGTGAACTCCCTCTGCTCTTTATCTTCAAATGCTTTGAAAGCACTCTCTAGGAATAAGGATATTGAAAAGTGAACTCCCCAAAACCATTTAAATGCTTCGAAAGGTACAATTTTTGGATAATCTTCAAGTTTTAGCGATTCCACTGTGTTTATAGTTGTATTTTCTATTGTATCCACAAATCAAACATGTATTTTTCCGTCCACGAGTAAATGTACTTGTCCATGGAACCTTGTCCATAATACTTTTTTTTGGATCGAACTCCTTGTACACAAAAAAAACTTCATATATATAAATTGTAGGTTTAGAAAAAGCTAAAAAAATATATGGATTAATAAAACTCTTTAAATGTTTGATATGAACTCGTCCACACAAAAAAAAAATATGATACATTATTTTCAAATTTTAGATGAAAATGAGTATGTTCTTTCAAAAACCCGTCCACAAAATTTTCCTTTCTCCTCCTAGCTGTAGCTCGTTCCAGTTTCAAAAAAGCAGCGAAACCATGAATTTATTATTAAAATCTACTTCTTTTACACACAAAAGCTCATCACCCTTAGATCTATTGACATCCAACGGCTCCCCAGGAATCTAATTTATATTATGTTTGGTCCCCACAAACCAGTCAGAATTAAAAATTAATAAAACTCTAAGGATGGTTCGGTTCAGCCAGCGAGGGGCAGTATAGTCCATAATGTGATGTGTCATGAGAGAAAGTGTCCCTCCAGCAAGTTGTGTCTGAATGTGTTAAAAAAGATAAAAAAGTGTCCCAAACCGTTATCAACTCCAGAATAATCTTGTTATACGCGTTTTAAACAATTGAAATGCATTCCAACGTTACAATGGGTTGTAGTCACATTCATTGCCTATACTAATCCTGTTTAGAACCCTTGAAATTTATTAATTATAACTAGATAATAACATGGACGCACGCGCGAGGTGAGTTTTTTATACTTATGTTTGTTCATTAAATAATTTTAACATTTGCAAAATTATATTTTTTTATCGATTATAAAATGACGAATACAAATGTTGGTCTCTTAAATGTATAATCATTGTTGAATAATTAACATATTACAGCTCATTTTATTTATTTTAAAACTTCATATACAGACAAAAAAATTAAGTTTTGCGGCTGACACAAATCATTAAACAAGATAGGAAATTGTAAAATAACGAAAGGAGATTAGGTTTTATTTTCTCAATTTGTTTACTATTGACTCTCCATAAGTAATTTCATTTTGTAACTCTATAAAATTGTGCTTTCGCTCTCGTTTTTGTTTCAATGATATGAATTTTGTTATTATTTTTTAACTTCTTATGTAAATTCTGTGAATTACTTAAGTCTAAATTTAAAAATACGGACATCTGTAAAAATTTGTTCCACTCCAGATACATATCTAAAAATCAAACTTTTGAAGAAATCACCGGCAAACTATATTCACAGGTTAGTATTCAAATCTAATATATCAAGTTGTTATGGAATATATGCAAACTCGAAATATAAATATTTGTCTAGTATATATTAACCAGTTCGGTCTAAAAATCATTTAATTTTGAAACAGCAAAATAAATTACTTTTTTTATTAACCTACTCTTTTGAGGTTAGTTATTTAAGAATATACCAATAAAAAATATAAAGTACTTTTCCATTCCATTATATGTAAACTAAGAAATTTTTGATTTATTAAATTATAAACTAAATAACTTATAATAAATAGTTCAAATATCTTATTCTTACTATTACAATAGCTAGATATGGTATTAGGAAGAAACAAATATTAAATGGAGGATCAAATCTATCATTCTTCGAACATACTCAAAAGGAGATGATTGGAATCTTGTCATGATATTCACTAAAAGCTCTCTAAGAATAAAAATCAAGACTGAATTATTTAATCTGAATGAAATAATATATATAAATATATATATATATATATAGCGCTTACAATATTAAAAAGTCACATCAATTTGAAAAAGTATATTTCTAGGATTGTGAGGATCAAATAACATATCAGAAATCACATATTCAAAAAATAATTTGTATACATAAAATTATACGCATTAGAGTAATCACATAAATCAAAACCAATATATTTTGAGGGTTATTTATTTAATGCCATGTTTTTGGTAAATAAATAAAAATAATCATTTTATTTACTTTATATGGTATATAATTAAACTTTAGTGATATTGACACATATATATATATAGTATATTTTAATAAAAATATTTATTATTATAACAAAAATTAAACCGTTAATAGCAAAAAAAAATTAATATGAGATTTTCAATACAAATTTCAGAATTAAAATAGTAAGATCTCAATAATTTTTCAATGCAAATTTTAAAATTAACATATTTTATATTTTTATAGTATATAATTTAAATAATTAATATATGTATGTGAATATTTATTAATGAGATTTCATATTAATACGATTTATGATCATTTTTATTCTTCTTGACAAAAAAAGTTAAACCATTGATCACAAAATATTCAATGTGAGACATATACCATTTTTAGTAATTTATAGTCGTTTAAAAAAATATAAAATATAAAATATAAGAAAAAAAAATATTTTTTATTATATGCTTAATGTGAATATTTAATTTCTTTTAATAATATAAAATTAATTAAAAAGAGAGAGAATACAAAAATTGTTATCAAATATATATTATTTATAATCATTAATTGTCATATATATGTTAATCATATGAGGTAATTTTATAGTTTTTATTTAAGAAAATAATTGAGAATATTTTTTTGTACACTACTAATTAATTTAACAGTTAGTTTAATAAAGATATAATATATATTTATGTGAACTAACTTATTTTTTTTAAGAATTCTAAAAAATCATCGTATTGATAACACTTGGCTACAAAAACATGTTGTAATGTTCCAGAATTAATATACATGAAATGTTTATTAATTTATAGATTTTTTTATTGTATGTAAATCATTCGCTCTTTTCTACGTTTATTAAAATTGAAGTTTAACCAAAAGTGTCATTTTTGGCAAAACTATAACGAAGTTAATAATATAACAAAAATTGTGAGAAAAAGATGGATTTCCTTTTTCGCTTTCTTCCAAACTGAACTCACTCAGACTGCAGCGTCTCAGATAATCAATGCTCCCAGAAACTAAAGAATAATAATCAAATAAAGAAAATAATGTGTCAGTTATCAACTGATCATATGATTGTCTATGTAAGGAAACAGTGATCTGATGCATACATTTTAGAAGATTTAAGTAAAATAATGGACAAACAAAAAGGAATCACATGTTGCGTCAATGCTCTTCGAACTTTATATTTGAAATTTTGAGAAGTGAAATATTATACTTGAAATTTTACTTTTCAAAATTTCAAATTTATAATTCTTAAATACTTTTCCGTTTATCGTATTAATCCTTTATATCTCATAAAAATTTCAATTTCTTATAAACTTATTTTTTACACATAAAATTAAATAAAATTTTATAATAAGATTTAAAGTATTTTAAAACAAAATTTAGACAACAACAATACAAAAAAACTTAACAACAAAAAAAGCTTCTAGAAATTACATGAAGATATAAATATTACACAATAAATATTACAACAACACTAATAATCATTTAAATTTGATCTGGAACCTCCAAAATCTCCAAAATATTGTCTAAACAAATTTTGTGTAACCGAAAATGGTTGTTGTTGTTGTTGTCTTGATGTCTTTTTCGTATCATTATTTCTTATTCAGATCGAATGTATTCACGAGTATTAATATCATCGATTGAAATTAAGTCTTTTAGAAATCTTTATTTTCCTCTTTTACTTTCTTGTTCAGATCTAATGTATTTACAAGTTTAAGACCACCTGATTTCAAAATTTTTTAGTTTGTAAGATACAAATTGAAAATATAGAGAGTCATTTTTTTTAGTTTGAAATGTACTAGTTGATCATATATGCAATACGAAAATAATTTTACTGAATAATACAGTATTTTGCTTGAAGTTTAATATTAACCATGTTATTTCTATTTAAAATTTATGTTTTAATATAACATTTAATTAATTAATATTATTGTAATATTTTTAAATATGTGCTTAATTATTTACAAAAGTTTTATGAATTTAAATTGATTATAAAAAATATAAAGACTATAGTATAAAATACAAATAATTTTGAAGTTAAGTTTGAAGTTTTGTTTTTGGAGAAAAACACTTTTAAACTTCAAATTTAGTGTTGTGGAAATTTATTAATAGAATATCTTTTCGAAGATGTTCTTATCTTTGAACGTTTACTTCTAAATTTAATTATTGTAAAGTACTTACCAAACTAAGTTCGTCTTTAAGTTAACTAGTGGCTGGTCCGCCCTACGGGCGGTGGAGTTTACACTAAAATAATTTTATATTAAAATATGTTTTTTATTGATCGAAGAAATATTTTAATTTTATTAATCAAAAAGTACTTTTATTTTATATTTGTTTTTGGAAATTTACTTTAAATTATATTAATAAATATAATATGTTTTTTAAATCAAATTGTATTAATTTTTTTCTGGTTTTGAGTTGAAAAGACCACTAACCTATTTGTGTTAGTGAACTTAAAATTATGAAATTAAACATAAAGTTTTATATTTAGTGCTTTTAAATCTTTGAAATAATTCTACATCAATAAAATCTAAAGCTAAAGCTGTAAAATTTACAACTTAATTTTTAAAGAAAAAAAATCCAAATCTACGTCCCTACCAATCAATCCCTTATATTTTCATATCTATCCGATACTCCTTTGTTTCGGCTAATTAGAACTTTTTGTTTTCCTATTTTTAATATTGGGAAACCATTTATATAAGTTATTTTGATACATGTTTTCTATATTTAAAATCTTAACTAATGTAGTATTTTTATAATTGATAATTTTGTTTGAGCAAAATTTTTCATATAAATATGTTTTGAAGGGTTTTGCAAATTTTTGTAACCATATTAACAATAACGGTTACAATATGAGATGATACTTATTTATTATAAATATTTATTTTTCTAGTTGTTGAAATTTATTTAACCAAGCATTATTTTATTTTTTAAGAAATATGTCATATAACAGAAAAGGAAAGGAAAATGACAATACAAATTATTAAATACGTACATGAATTTGTTTCATTTATACGTAAAAATATTTATGTTATGAAATTGTTCATATTTAACCATGCACTTGCATGAAGTGTTATATTTTGTTAACTTTTTTGAATAAAATGTTAAATATTTTCTTCATTTCTACGTAATAGTATTTTCATTTGTACGTAAAAGTATTTATGTTATGAAAGTTGCATGAAGTGTTATATTTTCTTAATTTTTAGCATGACATTGTTATATGCTTGAATTTGTGTGAAGTGTGAACTTATATACACAATAATTTAGACTCTCTGTAATATTAAAACATATACGGTAGCTCCGCATCCATATGGACAACAAACGGCGACTGCTTTCGTGCATTGCGTGCAAGGTTATCTGCCCTCGGATTTTGTGTTTGTGGTATATGAATGAGCTCTGAGTTATTGAAACTTCTCTTCAAGGCCTTTATGTCTTCTTCCAAATAACTTGCAAATGCTGGGCATTCTTCTGGTTCTGAAACCATATTCACCAACTGAGACAATATGTTGCCAAAGTAATATTAAATTGTTGTAGATTCTTCATGTACCAATGGCCCATATAAGAGCCTCTATCTCCGAATGGAGAGGCGACTGACTCGCTCTTGTATTTTTCGCTCCCATAAGACTATCAAAACCTTCTAGTGTGCTATACCACCCTTGTCCCGAAAATGCATTCTGATTTTTCCATGATCCATCCGTAAAATACTATGGCCCATAAGCACTTTTTATCTATAAAAATAGTTTAGGTTGGACTATTACATTTATTTAACTTCCTATTTTTTTATCCTACAACTAATTTATTCATTATTAAATATATATCATATCTAACCTATTATTTTAATATTTTCAAAATATGATATCTAAAAAATATATTCTTAAGTATCTTCTTAAGACTGCATTTAAAAAAATATAAACATACATTTCTTTTTAATATTTAATTTTAAATAATAAATTTCATAATTTATATTAACTATTTTAAATATTAATAAATTTTTGATTTATAGAATAAGAAATAAAATTACTATAATACTTATGTCTACATATTTTGTATTCATAATTAAATTGATGCACCAATTAATAAATAGAAAGTAACTTAATTAATTTATTTAATATTTTATAAATTATAAAATTAAAGAATAACATATTTTCATGAATTTTACAACATAAATCAACTTATTAAAACAAAATATTAAAGTAAGATATATAAACTAAGAAATCATTTCAGATTTTAATATACATAATTAAATTATAATATTAAAAATAATTTAATATAATAATTAAATTAGAATATTAAATCATTTAAAATAATTTAATATATTTACATATAGTTAATTTTTATAATAATAAAATAAATTTTACCCAATATAACAAATAAAAAATAAATTTGTACTATAATTTAAAGCTTTAAAATATAAGGAAAATTAATTTTCGGTGGGTTATGTAAATGAAATATCTTATTTTCATAAAATTTTATGCATGTAAATTTTTAACTATCTATACTTTAAAAACAGATGTTTAATAAAAAATACATATGCATAAAATTTCATATGGTGTGTTCTTCATTCTGTTCTTGATGAAAATATACAAAAAGGCTTTGTTAATTTCCATGACTTTCTAGTTTTTTTTGTATTTCTATAATATAAGCATACAAAGGTTTTCTATGTTTGTTTCATTTTAATTTAATTATATTAATGTTCTTCATTACTTTCTATTTTCCTGAAGCATGTTTTCTGTTGATATTAATGTTTGGTATTCTTTAATTGTGGGCTTTGCTGGTGTAAAATGCTTTGAATTTTAATTTGTTGATAGAGTCCTACCTGGATAGCTTTAAGACTCAGAATATATTCATTTTAGTATAGTATATAGATAAAGCAAAAGGCGATAACAACAAAAACAAAAGTAAAAGGCGATAGTAGGAATCAAACAAAAGACGAGAAGAAAGTGAAAATGTTTATGTTAAATAAACTGAGTGATTAGAAAAAGAACAACTCGATATACTAGAAATAAACATACAAGTTATATAATTATTACATATCAAAGCGTAGGGCGCATAACCAAAATCATAACCGAATCAGGACCAAAAAAAAAACAAATCCGTTATCCAATCCAAAATGCAAAAATTGCCGAACAAATCTTGTAAAATAATATAAGGCGGTATTAGTGGGAATTGGATTTATTGAGTTTTAAATTTTTTAAGTCTATTGTTATTTGTTTATAGATTCTCACATCCTCATTAATAGCTAGTGTTATTAGTTTGATGATTCTATACAAAATCATTTATTCAAAAAAATGTAGATTTTAATGATTTTACAAATCTATTAAAGTAAGCGTTACTGGGAAATGAATTCTTAACATTTTATCTCACAAAACAAGGATTTGAGAATACTACATATTTCCCTTGAATTTTTAGAATTATTACATTATTTTATTTTCATAGATTTTTACAATATACAAAATTCTCTACAACTCTTTCCAAATTTAACAAATTTTTTAACTTTTATAGTCAACAAATCTATAGAAATCTAAGTCTCACTAAAACATATCCAAATGCAAAAAAACAATTAACGAACCCTAACGATAACCTAAATTCTAAAATTAATTGTCAATAAAAATATGTAAAACATATATGAAATACTCCAAATCATCAATTTAGTTTTTATTTTGGTAGGATACATAAAAATAAATATTAAAACTTAAATAAATACTTTAAATATCAATTACCTATAAATAAGTACTCATTATTTGCTCTTTAAAATAACAAGTTTATTCCATCTATAAAGTAACACATATCATTTAGAAACTATATTTATTTCATGTTTAATTTAACACTTTATTGTTATTTTGTTAATTTGATGTGTTTTAGATTTTTTTTATTCAGTTTAAATGTTTTTTATTTTGCTTTTAAATTTGTCTTTTATTTCGGATATATCTGAACCGAACCTATATAATTTGAATTTGAACAATATAAAAATATTTTATAGTTTTTAGGATGTCTTACAAATATGAATCCAATGTGTTATTATTCAAATTTGATAGTACTTTAAAAGTATTAGAATGGAATTTAGGAGAATAAATTCAAACCTCAAAATACTAATTCAAATCCAAACAGGTACCTGAATGGCCAGTTATATTAAAGGAATTTTAAAAGAAATTGTTCAGGTTTTACTGGAAAAATACTAAAGAAACATATAAACTTACATATTAGGAAGAATCTAAGGAGTTGAAATGTGTCGAGAAGCGTGAAAACGGGTGCAATTTGCTGACTTTGGTCACCGGCCACCACCGGTGTTGTTATGAAATTTTCTTATTATTCGCGACTTTCCAGTTTTTGCCCTATTCTTAATTACGATCTATCCACCGTCACGTGTCAATTTATTTGATCAAATATACGTCGATTATACTTCCAAATTCCAGTCAGTCACATTACGACATTGAGGGGATGATTGATACGGACTATAGCTTTATATTTTTTTGCGATAGAATTTAATTTGTAGATTTATTGGTTGTAACTTTTATTGCTGTAATTTTCTAAAGCACAAATTTTTTGCTCTGAAAATAAAATTATTTACAGCCATGTTTTGATTTTGCAGAGATTTTTTTGCTGTGAGTTTTTTAAGAAAATAAAAACTCGATTGGTTGACATATATAATTTTAGACTAAATTTTGGTTGTTCAGAACATGCATAAACAAGAATACAAACCCAATTCACTATTTTGTCTTACGTAGAGACATATACTCAACTACATGCTCATTTTCTAGGTTTACGAAACCATTTGAACCAGGAATTGAAATCTTAAATCTTCAATATAATCACTATGTGGTAACATCTGCCAAAATCAGAATATCGAAGTATCGAACTTAAAACGGATCTCATTATGCTGAAAAATTATTCTTTCCACAGTTACGTATGAATAATCATTTGAGATAAGACTTATTTTCTTTAAACATCAAATTTTACTTAGACCTGGTAAATACGTTGAACCATTCCTACCGAGACAATATTACATGCAATATGTTGAACGCATGCATGCATCGTACATATGCATCAAAGGATGTGCAAAACCTTGTATATGAGTTTAAGTGGATGTTAGAATAATATATATTGAATCACTGTCAACGTCAAGTACATATGAACATATGATTGTGAAGTATACACATTTTTGCTTTCAAAGATTTTAATTTATCAGTATTGTGGCGGGTTAGCTTCTTCATCCTTTCCAAATAAGAGCTTCTCTGATGTCCTGGCTCTGGTGGTCCCTCTGGGCATAGCAGCATTGTTAAGTGTTGATGCTCATAGCGTACGCTTCCGTCTGATGTAGTTTCTGGATCTAGGGTTGTAGTAGCTATTTTTTGGAGACGAGTTTGGGCTTGCTTTAGACTTGTAACTCATGGTTTTCACTGATGCTAGTCCTCATTGTGTTCACCTCTGTGTCCGGAAGTGTCTGCGTCCGTCTGATGTAGATTCAGGAGCTTCGGTCGTAGTAGCTACTTAATGGAGGCGAGTTTGGGGAGGCCAAAAGACCGGCTCGTCTCCCTGGGTTTTCCTTTGATGCTACTCCCCTTTGTCTCCACCTCTATGTCCGGATGAGTCTCCACTTCCCTTGGTGTAAGTCTTTGTCCAGCTTCTTCATTGGTAACTCAAGATTCATCAGGTGTTGTGTTTTCCGTTTTGTATTTCGTTGTTGTTTAACTTGTTTTCAATTGTCTGTTACTCGTAATCTCTGTAACTTCTGTAAAAAATTCAAAATGGTATAATATTTAATATTTATCTAGTAAAATGCAAAATGAATACTGTTAATCTTTTACCAACCGCTTGTGTTACACAACGATCACAGTGTGTTACACACGAGTTCGAGAGAAAGAATAAGATAGACGTTTCAGGCTTATAAACTTTTCTGAAAATACTTTTGTATTATTGAGATTCGGTAATATGTTTACAACAGATGATTGATCTTTATATAGAGATCGAATCAATACAAGTATAAGAGACACAACTCTTTATACTAAAGGACACAACTTGAAGAGTTACAACTCTTTGTGTAATAACATAAATAACTAACTTATGTAAATGTATCAAGGAGAGATTAGATTATATAGTTTAACACTCCTCCTTAATCATATCTCGACTTGACTCCAAGCTGCTTCCTTAGATCTTCAAATCTTGAACCACCCAATGCCTTTGTGAGAATGTCTGCGAGTTGATCATCCCCTTTGCAATACTTCAGTTCAATGATTCCCTTTTGCTCAGCTTCCCTCACGAAATGGTACTTGATCTCTATGTGCTTCGTCCTTCTGTGTTGCACCGGATTCTTCCCAATTGCTATTGCTGATTTGTTGTCACATAAGATCGGAATGCCTCCTTCAAACTTCTGACCAAAGTCTTCAAATAGTCTTTGTAACCACACTGCTTGATTTGCTGCTGCACACACGGCTATGTACTCTGCCTCAGCCGTTGATTGCGCCACTGTTTGTTGCTTGCTTGACTGCCAACAAAACATGGCTGATCCAAGAGTAAACACATAACCTGAAGTGCTTTTCTTGTCTTCCTTAGAACCACCCCAATCGCTGTCCGTGTAGCCTAGAAGTCTTGGTTCTTTCACGCTTGTGAAGTACACTCCAAAGTTTGATGTTCCTTTGACATATCTTAACACCCTCTTGGCTTCTTGGTAGTGCTTCATGCGAGGTGATGACATGTATCTTGAGAGATAGGCGCTTGCATACATCACATCAGGTCTTGATGCACACAAGTACAAAAGCCCTCCAATGATGCTTCTATACTTAGTCGGATCTCCATACTCCTTGTCATCCTCAACTCCTTTTCCTTGTGGTGTAAGTGGGTTGCTTACACTCTTGCTGTCTCGCATCCCAAACTTGTCTACAAGTTTGTTTGCATACTTTTCTTGTGAAAGAAATATGCCTCCATTGTCTTGAATTACTTCCATTCCAAGAAAGTAGTTCAACAATCCAAGATCCACCATCTCGAATTCTTTCTTCATGTTCTCCTTGAATGTGTTGATGCTCTGAATGTTGCTTCCTGTGATGATTATATCATCCACATATAGACTCACGATCAACACATCTCCTCCTTGCTTCTTGATGTATAAGGCCGCATCATTCATACTCCTCTCAAAACCGTTTTGAAGAAAGTATGAATCTATCCTTCCATACCATGCCCTTGGGGCTTGCTTTAAACCATATAAAGCTTTGTGTAGCCTTAACACCTTGTGTTCCTTCCCGTGTGTCACATACCCAGGCGGTTGTGTGACATACACTTCTTCCTTGAGGTCGCCATTGAGAAAGGCTGACTTCACATCCATCTGATACAATTGCCACTTCATCTGAGCCGCATAGGCAAGTATGGCTCGTATTGTATCATGTCTTGAGACAGGAGCAAACGTCTCAAGGTAGTCAACACCATACTCTTGAGAGAACCCTCTTGCAACTAGCCGCGCCTTGTGCTTGATGTGATTGCCGTTTGCATCGGTCTTGATCTTGTAGATCCACTTCACACTTATCACATTCTTCTTCTTTGGCTTGTCCACTAGTTCCCACGTCTTGTTCTTCTCAATCATGGCTATCTCCTCATTCATTGCTTCTCTCCATTCCTTGGTACCACACGCTTCATCATAAGTGTATGGTTCTTCATTTGCATGAAGACAAGCTTCTATAGCTTGAGCCGCTTCATCAAGCTCTACTCTCGGTGCCCTTTCCATGATATCAACCATGGACTTGAACTTCCTTGGTGCCTCAGAAGTTTCTTCATCTCCACTACTAGTATCATGATCATCATTTTGAAAAGAAATAGGACTGAAAGTACCTCCAAATTGTTCCTCAGGACTGGATGCACCTTCGGTTTGTTCCTCAGGACTGGATGCACCTTCGGTTTGTTCCTCAGGCGAGTGAGAGTCTTCCATAGACAACTCCAATGTCTTCCTCACTTCTTCTTGCCTTTTCCAATCCCACTTCTTTCCTTCTTCAAACTCGACATCTCTTGATACTTCAATCTTCTCATTCTCCAAAATGAGAACTCTATAGCCTTTGGATTGGTTGCTATATCCAACAAAGACTCCACGCTTTGCCTTGACGTCTAGCTTCCTCCTCTTTTGATTTGGGATATGTATGTAGCATATGCTACCAAACATTCTCATGTGTGACACATCTGGCTTGTGTCCACACCACTTCTCTATAGGAGTGACATCTTCTTCTATTGCCTTTGATGGCAGACGGTTTTGAAGATATGAGGCAGTGTATACCGCTTCTGCCCATAACTTGAGCGGTAAGTCTTGCTCTGCCAACATCGATCTAGCCATCTCCACCAAGGTCCTATTCATGCGCTCCGCTGCACCATTTTGTTGTGGTGAATAAGGCAAGGTGACTTGCTTATTGATTCCTTCTTCTTCACAGAACCGGTTGAATTCTCGTGAAGTGAACTCACCACCTCCATCTGATCTCAGTGTCTTGATGGTACAATCCGACTGCTTCTCCACCATTGCTTTGAACTTCTTGAACAGTGAGAATGTCTCTGACTTTTGCTTCATGAAGTATACCCAACACATGTGAGTATGATCATCCAAGAATAGCAAAAAGTATCGGCTTCCATCAACAGACTGGTGCTGCATCGGCCCACATACATCCGTATGTACAATCTCAAGCTTCTCTCTTGTCTTAGTTTGAGATTCCTTTGGGAAGCTTTTGCGTGATTGCTTTCCAAGTCTACACGCCTCACATGCTTCCTTCTTGACTTTAAACTTTGGTAATCCCTTTACCAAGTCTTTGTCTTGCATTTGTTGCAACCTTTTGTCGCCTACATGACCAAGTCTCTTGTGCCATGTCTCCATCTTTCCTTGCTCACTAGCGCTCAAGGCCTCTTCTACCTGAGCCGAACTCATCCTGATTCGATAGCTTTTGTGAGTCATTGGGATATCCATTATCCTCCTTCCTTTTGCATCATCTATGATGCATCTCTTCTCTTGGAAACTCACCCGGTATCCGCTTGAAACAATTTGTGGAACACTCAACAAATTTTTCGCCAAACCCGGAACCAAGAATACATTTCTGATGGTCTTCTTGCCACCTTTGGTCATGACGGTAATGTCTCCTTTACCGGCTGTCATGACTGTGCTTCCATTTCCAATCTTTATTGGAACCTTGATACTCCTATCAAGCTTTGAGAAGTAACTCTCCTCCTTTGTCATATGATTAGTTGCTCCACTGTCTACTAACCAGACATCTTCCATCACTGTTGTTGCTGCTTCGCTCGCACTGAACAACATGTGATCTTCATTTGAATCTTCTTCGAGACTCACATGTGCCTTCTCTTTCTTCTTTGAGTAGCACTGATTTGCAAAGTGGCCTAACTTGCCACAATTGTAACACTCCTTGTTACTTCTGTGATCCTTCTTTGGATCTTCCTTCTTCTGTTTCCTCCAACACTCGCTCTCATTGTGGTTGTTTCTCTTGCAGAAACCGCACCACTTCTTGCCTCCTTGGCGCTTTGAGTTGTCTTGTGTAACACCAGAATTTTTGTGTTTAACACGAGCATCGAATGCTCCTTCACTGGTGCTTTCTTCTCTTGCAGCCAGCCTTGCTTCATGAGCCTTCAAGATCCCGATCAACTCTGTCATCTTTGTTGAAGTCAAATCGCTTGTTTGCTCCAACACACTGACTATGCTATCGAACTTGGCTGGGAGAGAGATGAGTATCTTCTGTATGAGTTGAACATCTGACTTCTGTTCACCATGATAAGTTAATTGATTTGCCAATTCAACTATCTTATCTGTGAAGACCTTAATGTCTTCATTCTCATACATCTTCAGATTCTCATACTCCCTTCGCAATGTTTGAAGTTTAATCAAACGAACTTGAGGAGAGCCTTCATACTCCTCCTTCAATGCATCCCACGCCTCTTTGGATGTTGATGCTGCTGCAATCCGTGAGAATATATGATCCGATACAGCAGTTTGCAAGATTTGCAAAGCCAATGTATCGTTCATCATCGCTTCTTCTCTAAGCGATCTTGCCCTTGCTGTTTCAGGGGTTTCATCCACTTGTGCTGGTGGGGCTGCTACGCCTTCTTCAACCACAGACCATAACTTCCTGGTCTTGAGAATGGTTGTCATCTTGATGCTCCAGAAGTCGTACTTCTCTCCATCAAATATGGGGATTACTTGATTCTTCATCGTTTCGAATGATTCCGAAATCGTATGACAAAATCCTCTAGCCTCCTTTTCTCCACGCCAAGTGTTTCTCTTACTAGTGCTTTTTCCTTTGTCCTCTCAAACGTAAAGCTCTGATACCATGTTAATCTTTTACCAACCGCTTGTGTTACACAACGATCACAGTGTGTTACACACGAGTTCGAGAGAAAGAATAAGATAGACGTTTCAGGCTTATAAACTTTTCTGAAAATACTTTTGTATTATTGAGATTCGGTAATATGTTTACAACAGATGATTGATCTTTATATAGAGATCGAATCAATACAAGTATAAGAGACACAACTCTTTATACTAAAGGACACAACTTGAAGAGTTACAACTCTTTGTGTAATAACATAAATAACTAACTTATGTAAATGTATCAAGGAGAGATTAGATTATATAGTTTAACAAATACAACATGGCACCATTTATGTAATATCTCAAAACCGAGCCCAAAAAATTATTAGGTTTAAAAGGAAATTTGTTAGGTCCATCGCCATCAGGATTAAACATAGGATTTACCTCTCTTTTTCTTATAAATAGAGGTTTCCTCTCTCTTTTTCTACAGAACAAAACCACAGACAAACCGTGGAGAGATTCGAAAACTGATACTAGGCTTGGGCGTTCGGGTCTTCGAGTCGGGTTCGGGCCGGTTCCTTTCGGGTCCGGGTCTTTCGGGTCCTAAATATTTAGACCCAATAGGTACTTAGAAATTTTCGGTTCGGGTTCGGATCGGTTCTTCTCGGATCCGGGTTGGTTCGGGTCTATAATTAAAATACCCATAAAATACCCATAATTTTTCGGGTCCATATCGGGTCCGGGTCGGGTTCGGGTACTTAGGATATAAAAAAGACATGAAATAACCAATTCTATCAAATTTAGTTAATATTTATCATATATATCTAAAATTTTACAAAATAACCTAAATGAAACTATTAATAATTAACATAAAACATTTTTAAACTCTAAATTTTACATTTTAAAGCTTTATATTACTTAAAAAATATTACAAAATAATAACAAATGTTGTTAACAAAAGATATTTCAACTAAATCATAAAATAATATATATATAAAATAGAACACAAAAACATTATAGTTTTAGATATACATGTTTTTAAGTCGGGTACAAATCGGTTCTTATCGGGTAGGATCTATTCGGGTCGGTTCTTTCCGGGTCCGGGTCTATTCGGGTCGGTTCCTTTCGGTTCCAGGTCCATTCAGGTACAAAAAAATTAGACTCAAAAGGTACTTATAAATTTTCGGTCCGGATCCGAATCGAATATTTTTAGGTCGGTTCCGGTTCGGCTCTTCGGGTCAAGGTTAAAATGCCCAAGCCTAACTGATATCTTAGCCGTCAAAATACCTCTCCTCTGTCTCGCCTCTCTCATTACAAGAAAATAGCTCTATTGCAACATAAAAATTGCAACGTCCATTTTCGTTAATAATTTGCTACGATTATTGCAATATTTTTGCAATAATGAATATTCTTTATAGTTTCATTACAAATTTATTGCAAAATAACAACTATAACAGACGTATGTTTTTTTTACTAAATTTCAAATTTTTACAACATAAATATATATATCCTGAAAATTTTGCAAAAAACATTCAACACTTTTCAATCATTGCTAATTTGCAAAAAAAAAATAAAAAAAAATGTGTGGCAAAAATGTGAAAGTGATTATACTTTCTTTATATATTTTTATAGAAAAAAATAAATGGCTTTCATATATTAATTACAACAAATATATAATATATATTTCTATTGTATATTTAAATATGTACACTATATTTTTTAAGTTTCAGATTGTTGAGATTTGTTAACAGTTTTATGTTATGAATTTTATTTTGTTTTGGTCTAATATGGTATGGCTTACTTATTCCTAGTCAAGAAAAAAAAAGGAAATTAGACAAAATAATCATTTAAATATTCGTTCAAAGATAATTATAAAATAACTATGCTATAAACGTAACTTTTATCTCTTTTTTCCCTTTAATTCAGATAAAGATAGGTAGCTTACAAAAAAAAAATTCAGATAAAGATAGGTCCAAGGTCTTTATCATTAAAAAAAGAATTAATAATTTCAAGAAAAATAAAACTAGATACATACCTTCTTCCAAATCATTAACGGAAAAAAATACTTCTCATCTC
Source organism: Brassica napus (assembly GCF_020379485.1). Taxonomy (NCBI): domain Eukaryota; kingdom Viridiplantae; phylum Streptophyta; class Magnoliopsida; order Brassicales; family Brassicaceae; genus Brassica; species Brassica napus. The sequence continues at coordinate 9,945,773 of NC_063438.1, forward strand.
TTTAATTATCGACATACCCCAGAATCTCTTTCTCCACTTTTTGTCGTGAAACAGAGCATATTACAGCAGGTTTCATTAATATCACAGTAAGCTGACTCCATCTTTCTTCCTTTGATATTTCTTCTGTAGGTAATGTTACAATTTCCAGAAACGAAAAGAGATATAAATAAAAAAAAAGAGAATTATTGACCTCTGTTTTTTCATGACGATCCCTCTTATCTATTATGTTTCTCTCTGCATTTATTAGCTTTATAGTTTAAGTCTTATAAGGATTGACTTTTAAATTATTTGTTTAACCTCTGTTTTGATCCATTAAAAAGCAGATAATTGTGTTGCTGTTTCCTCCTTGATTGAACGGCTCGGAATTCTTACTTGTTGTCATACGATTCTGTTCACCTCAGTAAGTTTTGTTACATGCGCTCATGATACATGTTTTTATGCATTGAATTAATGATTTATTCAAGGTCTAGATTGGTTGATCGCAGATTTTTCAAAAATTCAATTGTCTTAAGAGTAATGATAATCATGCTACGAGGCAATGGATGTACGCAAGAATTGATCCTAATACCAATCAAGTTTCTAATGCATTTATAGAAGGATTGAAATATTTCTTGGTTGTTGCTAAAAACCATGTTTTATTTACTCAAAAGCAGAAAATATTTTACCCGTGTAGTAAATATGAGAATAGAAAATTTCTTGACGAGCAAACAGTTGTTGGCCATTTATATAACAGTTAGCCCATTTTTAGTAAAGTTTTACACTCTTTAGCTTAAGTTGTTTAGATTAGTCCATTGAGCCTTCCTTTTGTTTCTATAAACCCACATTTTTATTCTCCTTTTAGACCAAGCCTTTTTTGTGTTGAAAGAAGAGTGAATTATTCTCTAACTTTTTTTTAGGGAAAATTGAATAAATGAGACACTTTGAACTTTTATTTGTCACAATAGAATTTTTGATATTTTGGACAATTCTGGACATATTTTACTTTTTTTTTATGAAAAAAATAGTAAACTGAATTTTAAAAATGTTAAAAAATATCAAAACTATTGGAAACATAAGTATGACAATATATATGTTTAAATTGTTTTTTTTAAAGATGAATCATATTTTATTTCATCTTCTAGCTACAGTTACAATATTCATTCTGGTCATCTACTTAGTCTAGAAATCAGCTACTAATGTTTATACATAGATATATCTTTGGTATACAACGTCACCTATCTTTTCTTATATATTCTAACCATAGCTAGGTTACGTTACGTTATAATCAAGAAAGATGTCTTCCGTATACCTTTAGCTTGATAACGACATATAGCCACAATGCGTTGATATACCTTATCTATATTTGGAGCCATGATATGTTCTGTCTTTTACCTTATCTGGCGCTTGGGAAAGAATATGTTTCACATCTACTCTACTGTGTTCTGACTTCCCTAGGTTATACATTCTACAGGAAATCCGAAAAATATGGAAACTTCCATAATCGGGTAAAGATGTTTCTTAAATCTAAACTAAATCTTCCCTAAATATCTCCAAAAATATTTTCTCCCACGATATTTTGTCGTTGTTCTTTGTGTTTCTCTCTTCTTCATCGACATAATCATCTCTCTTTTCTCTATCAATACAACATGGTTCTAATCTATGTCAAATCTGGTGAATGGATGTGTAGTCGCGGTGATGACTGGAGTTTCGTGGTAGACAAAGAAAGGCGTGGTCGAATGGTAACATTAGCAACTACTACTACGTTGAAGCAGCTCAAGATAATGGTGTGTGAGGATTATGGGGTGGACCATAATGCCATTAATGCCGAGTTCAGTTATTCGTTGTTGAATCAAAGACGGAATCCTCCAATTATTATCACCAATGATCGGCAAGCATCTAATTTTGTGGGCTATGCAAAGAGGGAATCGTCTACTACCTTGTGTGTGATGTTCTCTGTTTCTGGTGTAAGTCAAAAGGAACGAGTCAATATCGATTTGAATAAGGAGCTTTGGGATTCAAGTAATGTTGAGGATGAAGAAGTTCCTGAGATAAATCGAGTAGAGTTTGTGAAGCCGTCAAAGGATTCTTGTGTTAGAAGAACGAATCATGTCGCTGCGGATGGTTGCGGTGCTTTAAGGAGTGAAAACATTAAACTTTGTCAAAACAATGGAGACAGTGATAAGGATGGTCGAGCTTGGAGAGGAGACTTCGTGAAGAAGGATCAAATTTTCACAAGTAAAGGGGTTAAAAAAAGGAAAAAAGTTTCCTAGCTACACGAAGTTTACGCTAATATGGTGGAAACCATCCACTGTATGAGAATGTGTCAACAACTACAAGAAATTTATGTTAATACATGTCACATGTACGAAATAAATAATAATATGGTGGTAACATCACAATCGAGTTTAATTGATTTTAAACTAAGTTAATGAGGTCAATCCGTAATTTACTAAACTTAATAAACTTAATTATTTATTAAATTTAATAAACTTAATTGATTTTGTTAATAAACTTAATAATTTATTAAACTTACTTAATAAACTTAATAAATTTATTAAACTTATAAAAATTAATAAAGTTATTAAACTCAATAAAATTAAGGGAAAATTGCTAAAAGAGAACAAAAAAACAAGGTTGTTGTCCCCTTGGTATAAAACCAACATGAAGTTGTCTCAATAGTATAATTTTTCTCATAATCCCAAAACTATCCCTATATTTAATCTAATTAAACACAATTTAAAAGTTAATTTGAATTTAAAAAAGAAGTTAATGGAAAAAATGAAAAAAAAATTGAAAGGCAATCGAAAAAAAAAAAACGGTATAGATATGCATCATAGAGAACAAGAGTTTGTGAGAAGAATCAAAAGAAAAACTATGGGAAAACCATAGATTGATGAAGAAGAGAAGGGAGAATCATTTTTTCTTTAATTTTTTCAAGTAAAATCGACCATAACACGTTTTAGGAAGTTAGAATATTTTTAGGAGATTTTTATAATATTTCCTTAACTGAAATTTCATTAATTTTCGCAAAAAATCAGGTATTCTTATCCGTAGAAGGCGACTTCTAAAAGTTTAGAAGAATGATAAAAATTTTGAATACATTTTCTACTTTGAGTAGACGTAAGAATACATTGTAGAAAACACATTCCCTAAAATTTAGAATACTTTATAAACGTAGAAGATGCATTCGGAAGGAAAGTGGATACCTTTACGATTAGTAGAATGCACATTCCTCTTTTTTAGAAATTTAGTAAATAGTAAAATGGACGTTCTAAAAGAAGTAGATGAACGTGTTTATTTTAGAAATTGTTTTCTACTATACTATTTTATGTTGAAGACGCATTCTACTTTTAGTAGAACGTATCTTAAAAATCTTATTTACCAAGTTTTTGAACAAAACAAAATTACCAGCTTGTGTATATGGATGTTTTATTAATTGTTTATATTTTTAATAATTTTTTTGATTCTCAAAATTATTTATTTCATTAGTTTTCAGAAATACAAAGGGTAAAAAGAAGAAAAAATGGACAAAACTAGTTTTATACCAAAGGGACAACAACCTGGTTTTTTTATTCTATTTTGGCAATTTTCCCTAAAATTAATCATTAATTAATAAACTTAATAAACTTAATCATTTATTAATAAACTTAATCATTTAATAAACTTAATAAATTTGTTCAATGTATAAAGTTTAATAAAATTTTTAAGTTTATTGAGTTTAATAAATTTATTAAGTTTATTAAGTTTAATAAATTTATTAAGTTTATTAAGTTTAAGTTTATTAAGTTTAATAAATTTATTAATTTTATTAAGTTTAAGTTTATTAAATTATTATGTTTATTAAGTTTAATAAATTTATTAAGTATAATAAATTATTAATTTTATTAAGTTAAAGTTTATTAATAAAATCAATTAAGTTTATTAAACTTAATAAACCATTAAGTTTATTAGGTTTATTAAATTATTAAGTTTATAAAGTTTAATAAATTTATTAAGTATAATAAATTATTAAGTTTTTTAAGTTAAAGTTTATTACATTACTAACTTTATTAATAAAATCAATTAAGTTTATTAAACTTAATAAATCATTAAGTTTATTAAGTTTAGTAAATTACGGATTGACCCCATTAAGTGAGCTTAAAATCAATTAAACCCGATTGTGATGTTGCCACCATATTATTATTTACTTCGTACATGTGACATGTATTAACATAAACTTCGTGTAGTTGTTGACACATTTTCATATATTAGATGGTTTCCACCATATTAGTGTAAACTTCGCGTAGTTAGAAAACTTTTTTCCTTAAAAAAATAAACAAGTCTTTTAGAGAATAAAACTTGGTCAAAAGTCATCAATTCTTGTTAAGAATTAGTCCTGGTCACCAAGGTAAACAATATTTTAATTTTGTGATCAATTTTGTGGTTAATACCAAAAATTAGTGCAACATTTATCTCCACTAAGACTAAAAATGTTTTTGGATTTTCCTAGGCTATATAATGCCCCCTCTCATTCCACTAAGAAGATAGTGAACAACAAAAATCTCTTCCACTTCTTCTCTTTATTTCTTTTTTCATTTGTCAATAAGAGTACACATAGAATGAATGTTTACTAAGCTTCTTATTCAAGTAATGTGAATAGAAGAAAGATAGTAGTTTTATCGTGAGATTCTAATCTCAATACAACCGTCACACTACGGGGCGTATTTTGAGCTAAGGAAAGAAATTTCCAAGTCTCGACTCTGCAAAAACTCATTATCCATTTTGTTTGATTCATGGTATTTTGGTATTTATACAATGTTCTTTATAATCTATCTTACAATTATTCAGATTATGCCCCTTTATAAATTAAGGTCCTACAAAGTTTGCGCTCTCTTGGTTTTGGGGTCTTTGGGTTCGTTCTTCGTTGGCTTCTCGTCATCGTTCTGTCACCGGTGGCTGAGTTTAGAGTCTGAAGAATCATCACTGGTTCTAAGTGGTGGAACGTGTGAGATTTTGACAGGTTTCAGGGGCCATCGATTGCTCTGTCCTCTCTCTGGAGGCACATTTTGGACATCTCCATCTCAGTTATAAAGATGTGTCAGTTGGCTATATTCGGTAGGCGCGGTCTTTTTCTTTAGTTGCAGGTTCCCTTTGATGCGCTTCGGATCATAGACCCTGGCCAGGATGATGCGACCATGGCTGAGCCAGATGATTCTTCAACAAAGGATAAACCAGGATGGACTAATGGTGAGCATACTGATCTAAAACCAGCTGGTGAGACAGATGACGAGCTGAAACAGAGTGTGGACGAGCTGGATCCAGCTGAAGAGAGTATGCATGAGCTCAAACCAGCTGAAGTGAGAGTAGATGAGCTGGATGAGCTGGGTGAGCTAAGTGACACTACTTTGGAGCTGGATGAGTTAAGCGACACTACTTTGGAGCTGAGTGAGCTAAGTGACACTGAAGATGGAGCTGGTTTAGCTGTTGGACGAAATGGGCCTTGTTCAGCCCAAGGAAAAGTTCATAAAAAGTGCAATACGGGTTTGTTTCTTGCCAAATTCGACCAGCATTTTCTTCAGTCCATTTCAAACTCATTCTTATCAAGAAATATCTGAACAGAGTCAACAAAGAAGTTCGGGTCGTGGGTTGCATTGACTTCTTCAAAGTCAAGTCAAAATTCAACATCTCGGTTCTACAAAAGTCTTTAGTCTTAGTCTTTGTTTGTGTTTTCTAAGTTTCTAGTTTTCCACAATTTCTTTATGTTTTTCTTTGACCATTTCTACTATAAATATGTAATCTCATTCCATGAATAAGACAATGATTTTTTCCCTTTTTATGAGTTTATCTCTTTGTTCTTTGTAGAACACTTCTTGTTTCTTGTTGAGTTTTCTCCAAGTAAACATTCTCTATTTCGTTAGACTTGTGCGTCATATCAAGCAACGTTTAGAAGCCCTTCTTTTGTTGGACTTGTGCGTCATATAAAGCAACAACTGAAGTCTGGTAGTATCAAGATAATTTCCGTCCCTCTTGTGTCACCATTCAATTCACCAGTTCTCCCTTTTGGCGAGTTCATATCCCCTTAGTCCGGCTGAGTGATCATTCCCCTAATTTAGGGTGTATCACCCTTTCCCCTCACAGAAAGGCGGCTTCATGTTAATCCGATTTTCTCCTTGAGTGAACGCATCTTGGTGTTAGGTTCGTAGTCATCCTCAGGTATGGATTTATCGGATCTTTGTTCACTCTCTCAAGCTTAAGAGTTGGAACACATTCAGCAGTGTATGAGAAATGGGATGCATAGCTCCTTACCCTGATCAACCGATTCAGTAGTGAGAAACAAGTCTGATCTGGGGATGTTGAAAACCATTCCGACTTTGTCGACTTAAGCGAGGAGAGCACACGGTATTCTTTAGTAAATGGCAAAAAAATAGTTCGCTTTGTGCCTCACCCCATGGCTGCGTGATTTCTTCAACCAAGAGAGAGCCACTGTTTATAATCTAACTTCGGCTGCTACTCACGGAAAAAGTGTCAATTTCGGCTCCAACAATTTCAGTCGTGCCAAATACGACCCGAACAATTGATCAGTACCAAAATATGACCTCAACTCAATTATAATTCAAAAAAAACTACCAGAACTTCTTAAAACGTGCCTAAATCTACATTGACTCTAACAGGAGTTAGTCAACCGTTAACAAGATAAAACGACGTCGTTTTGATATACAAAGAAAAGTGCCAATTTCGACCCCAACACTCTCAGTCGTGAAATAGTCAGTGCCAAAAACGACCTCAACTCAATTATAATTTAAGAAAAATTACCTAAACTTTTTAAAACGTGTCTAAATCTACATTGACTCTAACAAAAGTTAGTCAAACGTTAACAAGATAAGACGACGACGTTTTGATATATATATATATATATATATATATATATATTTTAAAATATATTCATTTCGGAACTCAAACCCGTGTCGGGATATCCTTTTAAAGGGGCACACTAACAACTAGACTAAAGTAATTTTTTGAAATATTATTAGAAATTGAAATTTCCCATTATATAAACTACTATTCTTCTTCATCTTATCCAATTTAAAACTTTTTTGATTGCTTTATATATATGTTTTAGTTATTGTTTAATATGTCTAATATTTTGTACAACATATCTTAGTGAAAGAAAGGTGAAATGCCTCTTAACATTTTTGAGAGTGTTGGGATCGAAATTGACATTTTTTCTTTATTTATCAAAACGACGTCGTTTTATCTTATTAACGATTGACTAACTTCTGTTAGAGTCAATGTAGGTTTAAGCATATTTTAAAAAGTTTGGGTAATTTTTTTGAATTATAACTGAGTTGAAGTCGTATTTGGCACTGAATCAATTATTCGGGTTGTATTCAGAACAAACTAAATTGCTTGGGTAGAAATTTGTACTTTTCCCGCTACTTACTCCCATGTTTTCGAAGTGGGACTATTAAAACCAAAGAACAAAATATACGCGCTACATATATAAAACTTTAATGGGCCCGAAATAGAATTGGGCTTTGGATAAAACTAAATTAAAAAATTGGAAGCTTTATTTTGGGTGGGGGTTGGCGGGAAAATGGCAGCGTCGTCTTCTCTTTCTCTCGGGAAAATCCCTTAAAATTCCGTTAGGGTTTTCTCAGGCAGTTGTGGAATCAATAATGAGGATGAGGAGGAAGGTGAAGCGAGAATCTGAAGCAACCGGCGAAGGCAATGGGAGGAGACATGTCGACGAGTCTGCGAAGAACAAGGGCGTAGATGACTCCGTCCCAATCGACGAGCCTCCGACTCAGGAAGAAGACCAGGGAATTTCTGATCGGAGGATTCTCAGATCTCAGTATCTCGCTCTTATTCACAAAATCAGCCGTACTTACACTCTCTCTCTCTCTCATTCGCCTGTTTCGTCTTGAAAAATCATGGCTTTTTGTTTTGTTTTGCAGATTCTAAAGATGATTTAACAAGGGTCGATTCTGACAAATTCTCCAGAATTTTCAGTGAATTTGAGAACCTGCACCAGAAAGGTAATACCTTTTTTTTATGAGTCGGAGATGTTCTTTGTTATCTTTCAGTATAAGCTTCATTAAGATCCGGTTTGGTTATAATTGATCTGCAGTTCAGAAGCCAAGAGAGCAAGTTGCAGATGCGGAGGCGTTTCTGGATATAGCAAACACCATTATGTCGTCTGTCAAGTCTCACTCTGCTAATGGGGTTTCTCCTGCTGACTTTGTTAATGCTTTGGTCAATGGATTTGGTCAGGCTTCTCTAGGGGTTGATGAAACTTCTCCTGTTTCTATCAAATGGAAGGATCTTGGGCTTGCTGTCTGCTCTACTCTTTTTGTATCATCTTTCGGTTGTTCCACTATGTGAGTTCTCAAAATAGCCTCTCAACATTGACCTGGCTTGCTAACAGCTGAGCATGTTCTGTTCTTTTGCCTGTTTTGTGAATCAGGTTGGGACCTATGAGTACTGAACTGAAGGAAAGGAAAAGGGCAGTCTACAGAAAGCGTACAAAGCCTGGTGAAGGCGTTCGTCCAGAGGAGGTAAGAAACGTTATGTTCGGTTAAGTTCCTGACTGATAATTTGCTCAAATGAAGTATATGTGATTCAATATTGCTTCTAGACTTTACATATGTAACTTTTAACTCCTCACCGAGTGTTTAGTATCTCAGCTGATCAGTGACGTTTAAGGGTTATTTGCGCTGTTTGCAATGTTGTATATGTCTGAGCACTGTTTAATTGGAATCTCTCTTCTGTTGATTGATTTGAATGCGATGGTTTGTCTCTGGAATTTGTTGATTGTTATGTTTGGATTTAGATAAGAAACGATAATAGTTGATTTGAGTACTGTATTGTACTACAGGTGGATGATACACAGTCTGAAGAGAAGACTGATACAGACAAGAACATGGCGATAATGTTTAACATCCTACGGCAAAAGAAGCGCGTGAGGCTTGAAAGTTTGATGCTCAACAGAAGATCATTTGCACAGACTGTAGAGAATTTGTTCGCTCTATCCTTCTTGGTCAAAGACGGACGAGTAGAGATCATTGTTGATAAGACCGGTTCTCATTTTGCCTGTAAGATCACATCTCCATCCACTGATGTCTGTTTCAGATATTCACTTCGTTTAGCTTAGATCTGATTTCCTAATTTGTCTCCAGTGCCGAGAAACGCACCTGCTGCAAATCTGGTGATGTCAGGGGAGGTCATCTATAACCATTTTGTGTTTAGATTTGATTTCAAAGACTGGAAGGTAATAAAGCAGAATCTCACTTAGTTATACCCTCAATGCGTCCTGATGATATCTTATTTTTGTGGTAATGATGTTTGTCTAACAGTTGATGTCTGAAATGGTGCCGATGGGCGAAGAGCTAATGCCACACAGAGAAATTGCAATCGCTTCATCTTCTTGTCCCTCAGACTTCCCACAAGATTCTCAGACAACGCCAATAAGAAAATTCTCGAGAAACCGAGGTTTGGTTGTACAGGAAGATACTGTTGTTGAAGATTCTCCTGACATCGAGGGGGATGGAACTCGAAAGAGATGTAAGCGGAGACTCGCTTGAGAACATTAGTCTTGTTGTATTTAGTATATAACTATATAAGAGTAGTGTGTTAAAAACTCCCGATGCTGTTTGGTTTTGTGACATTAACTTAACTACAGTTTTCGTCCGCGCTACACGCGGAAAATAGGATTAAATATATTTTGTGTAGTATTAAAATTTTTTAATAAATTTATTATTATTTATTGTTATATGAATATTTAGGTTGAGTTTATTTTTATAATTTTTATTAAGTTTTATAAAATTATGCGCGGAGATAGGATCTCTAGTGAGAAATGTTTCACCCTTGACAAAATATAAGAAATCAATTTTAGTGTATTTTATAACATTGTGTAATTATTTATATTTAATACCAATACTATACAAAGAAATAAACTTATATATTAAGTTTCAAATTTTATTAGTTTAAATATATTAGTCACCTATTTATTTTTATATATACTATTTTGATGTTTTGACATAAGTTTAGAAAAAATGTTTAGCATTCTCTTTTGATAGTATTTTCTAATAGAATCAATGTATTTCTTTAATAATTTTTTGTTTTGTAATTTTAAATAGTATGTGTTTAAATAGTTTTTATTTATTTTAAAACTGATATTTACTGTTAATTTATTTTTATTTTTATAATATAACTAAAATGAAACATTATTTTCAAAAAATGTAAACCACTTTAATTATTTATATCACAATTACAAATATAGATATATCAAACATAAATAATTATATTATATAACTATTTGTGCTTTATCAATTAGTTAGAATATGTACATTATAACATACAATTGCGAGTTAGCATATGAAATACTTGGAGCAGATATACACATGTCAGAATAGGAGGGAGGGATTCGCTAAAGCTCTAATTAGGTATCTCCAAAACATGTTTGATCACCAAGAAACACATCTAATTAGTAACTCGAATCGAAGAAATATTAAAAGATCAAACGAATAATAACACTATTATACAAACAAAGATTTTGAGAGATAGATATTTTGAGGAGTCCCTACCTTAATTTCCTATACAGTCTCTGTTAGCTTTTTCCTTGTTCTCATCTTCTACGGCTGGTTTTTTCGTGTAAGTTTTTTTCGACTTTTTATTTTTGTAGACACCATCCATGCTTGTAAATTGTAAGTTATACGTTTATAACTTTCACAGTTACCTCGTCACAGTACTTTAGACAGCCATAGTCCTATCAGTTAAGGAAATGGAGATCGCATGAAAACAGGGGATAGTATAACATAAATCTTCTGACAAAATGTATCATTGTCATCTGGACATTTACAAATTTATAAATTTTAGCTCTAATAAAAGATGAGCATTCTCCCTTTGTATATCCAAAAAAAAAAAAGAAACTCCAATTTTCAACTTACAAATCTTAGAAGTTTACCAGTGTAGTAGCTAGGGTGCCATACAAATCTTCGAGGTTTACCACTGTTCAATCCAAAAAACAAAAGACTGTAATTTGACCCCAAAAAACGAAATAAAAAAGTTAAAACTCTTTTGCCTCAAGCAGCCAGAGATGTTTGAATGAAAGAACCGCTACGAAAAGATAGAGAGAGTGAGGTCATATAACAAAACGGTCAAAGGTTTCTTCTACCTTTTAATGCCTCAGGTTGCACATCTGTCTCAGCTTTCATCAATCTTCTTGTGAGATAAGCTGCGCTTTTCATCTTCCTCCCTTGCCAGCAAACCCAACATGAACCAAGGAATATAATAAAAAAAAAATTAATGAAACTGAAGATCAAAATATGGACATACCTTTTTTTCCGTTAAGTCTTTCATCATAGAGAGCATATTCTATCAGAATATCTTGTCATAACCCAAGTTTCGCAGCCTATCTCTCCTTCCTTTCCAAACGTCTTCTAAAGAATACAGTGATAGTCAATAATTTTGCACAGTTAGTTTCAATCGTTGAGAGAAATGTTTCACCCTCTCTTGAAAATCATAGTGATAATACTATTACCTCAAGAAAGATTGATACTGATAACCTTCAGTTTCTCTATGTTTTTTTTTCTCCAAACCATAGAGAATGAGAACCTAACCAAAATTTTCATATTTAAGAAGAGAATGAGAACCCATCATTATGAACTCACCACATGTGCTCCCCATAAGACATGTGCTTGTAGTAAAAAAAATGGAGAGGCTTACTACCTTTGGGCTTTTTGGTGTCCTTAGCACCCTCCTTCTCCTCTGCAGCTTTCTTTTCTTCCTCAGTCTCATCACCAAAAGGATCCATGTCATCATCGTCATCAGCTGCAGGTGCCTGTTCACAGAACAGAAAATAGCTAAACACATCATTCCTAACTTCATGCTTTGTACGTGATCTTTCCTCTCTTCCCGTTCTTCCTTGACCCCACCACCTTCTCTTCCTTCCTTTCTTCACACTCCGTAGCTTCTCTCCGCCTTCCTCCTCCACGTCCACCTTTTTTGTTAAGATACATTTGCACCGTCGCACACGCCGCATCATTTGTTACTACGTCCCATAGCCCATCGCTAGCAAGAATCATAAACTCATCTTCTTCAATCCGTTCCGTCACCGTAACTTCCGGCTCCGAGCTCACGTACGGTTTCAAGTAATTGTCTCCGATGGCTCGTGACGTGGCTAAAACGCCCAAGACTCTTCGACCATCCCAGTATATCACTCGCCCTCCTGCTTCTTGAATCTTATCCATGGACCGCCCTCCTGAGATAGAAAAAGACACAGCGGAAAAGATTAAGGTTGGAATTTGACCATTATATGGAAAAAAAAAACTTGAAACCTAAAAATTTATCCAATAATTTGGAAATATTCTAAAACCCCAAGAAAATCTAAAAATATTCAAAATCCAAAATAAAACCAAAAACCTAAAATAAAATAAAAATACTTGAAAAAATGAGAAAAACTATAAGTACCAAGAAAATGTATTCAAATACCTCAAAAATAAAATCATTAGTACCAAAAATATGCAATCAAAATATACCCAAAATCTGTGACAAACTATAAATATCCAACATCCCAAAAATATTAGGGATTTTTGATTTATTTTTTTAATTTTATAGATTTCTTGAAATTTTGGATATACATAGATTTCTTGAGGTTTGGAGTACATTTTTGATTTTTGTATGTTTACCGTTTTTCTCAGGTTTTATAGGTTTTCAGATTTTTTTAAAAGGTTTTCAGGGTTTTAGAATTTTCCAAAATTTTGGGTACATTTTTCGGTTTTTGGATAATTTTTGAAAAAATAAATAAATTACAGATGGCAGCTAGCAAAGGAGAAAGTGTATATGTGCTATTTGACTCAACGTGGTTAACCAATATTATTTCATTTCGACTGAAGTTTGATAGTTCATTTAATTTATTCGAAATAAATGTTAGTTTAAAATGAAATCGACATGGTATCAAAGTTGAAGTATTAATATGCAGCAGTGGCCCTGGACAGAAGCTATAGAAGCATGTGCTTCCGGCCTTTTACGAATATGTATAATTTTCTGCCGCCTTTTTAGTATTGTCTGTAGTTCAGTTGGTAATATCCGATGTTACCTTCTAAAGGTGCAGAGTTCGAACCTATTTTTCCAATATAATTAACTTTTCATCATTATTACCCGTTAGGTACAAATCTTTTTTACCTTTAATTACTAGTTCTAGCCCAATTTTTTTATGAGTTTTCAGGCCAGGCCTGTTAATACGCAGGATGAAAATTGTTAAAGTTGGTATTGACTATGTTTTCTTCTTGTTATAAGATAAGATACAACAATAAAAATGAGTTGATTATTGACACTATTTGTCTTTCCTTTACAGTGAGAGTCACTTTCCACTTATGAGACACTTTCTGGTGAGACCTAGGTGTGTTTTTGACAAATTTGTTCTTGTGGACGACGAGTTTCTCATATTTATGTGTTTTCGAAAGATATTTGCTGATCTTTTGAAACTATAAATCTCTTTTTTTTTGTCTACCAATTAGTGTATGATTTCTAATTGTTTTTATTTTGGTTTTTCTTTGTCAATGCCCAACAAATTTTAAGTAGATTTTATAATAAGTCTCCTAAACCTTGATTATATATCAAATATTTTCCACTAATAACATTTTAATTAATTGTATTAAATTTTAATTTACATATTTCATTGTTACATGATTTATACTAATTTTAATCATATTTTTCTTAAACTTTTAAAATTTAATTATAAAATCAACTTACGTAGTATAAACTACTTTATCAGCTTTGGATTTTGCAAGATTAAAATCATAAATGTATTTTCTAGTTTTGTGTTTGTTCATAAGATGTTAGTTGTAGTTTCACAACCTATTAATGTTACTTTTACATTGAATTGAATAAAATTATTTTGTTCTTTAAACCAAATTTTAGGTCTTTTTGAAAAATTTCCCTTTTAAGCTACTCCACTTCTTCTTTTTTTCTGTACCAAGATTATGCAATGTTACTTTAGTTGATGTTTAAGATTAGTGTACACATATTAAAAAAAGTACAATTTTTATAAAAAAATATTGGTAACATTAAAATATTATTAAATAAAAATTAATTTAACCAATAAAAATACAGTATTATGTATTTATTTGCAAACGTCAAATGACAATAGATTTTTATATAGGATAGTGAGATCATCACTAGTTATATAATAAAAAAAAATTCTTGAAACATCAAATAAATTGAAACCAAGAGAGTGTAATACTTTCATCCATAACCAAGCAATAGAGTACCGGCACAAAAAGAAAATTGTAAAGTTTGATGGGAAATGGTATCCTAAAATCGTTGTAATTTTAAAATTAGAGTGTTAATTAAAACACATTTTATTAGTAAAATATGAGGTGTTTGACTTGTATAAGTAACAAAGGAAAAGGTGAGATATGATAGAAATTTAAGGGGAGAACGAGCTTAATGTCTTCTTCCAGTAAGGGAAGGTTTCATATGAACAAGCTCTTCTTTATTCGCTCCCATGTCTAAAGCTAAACGACCAGCCTCTAAGAATCGTTTCACAGCATCTTCCATATACTTCTTCCCTTGAATCACAGTCATTCCTTTTCCTATTTCTTTAGGATATGTGTTGAGGAATTGAGCTCCGTCAATTCCACTCCGATCGATTCCGGCGAACTTCACGAATCAAGAACACACTCGATTTCACCCGGTTCGCGGTGTTAACGAACCGCTACGTCCGGTTAGGATCTTTCGATCCCCAACTTCCATAGATGAATCGGAAACCACCTCCGACGGGTTTATACACGAATATCACTCACCACCGATCACACTCTGATCGGTTTACAAGGGAAGAGAATCCTAGAGAAAAGACTACCCCAAGACCCAAGAATACAACCTCACTGTATCTCTCTCTCTTGATCTCTCTCTCACTCTCTTGAAGCTTTTTCGGGAAGAAGACGATGACTTCGTCAATCTCTCGTATCTATAGAAGCTGAAGACTTGTTTCTTTATAAGGATTAGTCATCGCACATGCCTCTCACGTGCTTTCAATAACTCTTCTTTTCTAAGACCTTCTAGCTGAGTCAAAGTGTTTCCCACGCTAATATTAACCCACGCTTCAGTCTTCAAGCTTCTTCTTCTAGTTCCATCATGTTGAATCATTATCTCACAATCTCCACCTTGATTCAAGCTTGAGAACTTCCTTGTAAGAGCTGCCTTTCGAACCCAATTGACCAGGCTCTAAACTTGGCATTTTATCTTCATGTACCTGCATAAGTCCCACTTATACAACCCAAACACATAGTAAATTTAATCAACTTACTGCACTATCAATGACACTAGAGACATTAGTCAAGCTCAATCTCAGTGATCACCAAAGTAATCACGTCCATTCTTGAGTTCCTGACTTCCCTATGTCTCCTCCTGAGTTTTACCAGCTTTGACACATTCTTTTGCAAAGCTAAACTCTCATTGATCCTGTGTTTTCATCACCTGGATACCTGAGTTAAACCACTCAGAAACAGAACATTAACAAGCAAAATAATCATCTCAGGCTTGTTAACATCCAACAGAAACCTTCCCTAAGCATGACTGCTTATTAGGTTAGCCAACCACACAGTTACCACTATGGTTTCTGTCACAACCATCAGCCTGTTAAAGTGATTGAGAAAACTTAACCTTTCTTCCTGCAACATGATTCTTGTGCTATAGCCGTTTGTTTCTTTGTCATGTGCACTGACCTTAGAAACGAACTCCCCTGAATCATTTGCAATAGGTCCTTGAATCACACATGCTTCAACCTGAAGCAATCCTTGATTCATACCTGCAAAACAATCTCAACCAACTATATGTTAGTTTAATTCAAACCTGAGATTGTACTTACAGTCACTTGTTTGAACTTTAAGCATCACTCTGCTCCGCTATTGTTTCCAATAGAACACGCCGTCTAACTCCACCTGGCTAGAAAGACTTTCGAAACATTGATCTTTGCTTAACCTTGTCCAAACCCCTTTCTGTCTCAGACTTGCTTGTATCAGACTTGCTCCAGCTCAAGCAATCTTCCAACAGACCTGCATCAACACCTTAAACCTTCCTGATGACGTTTTCTTTCAACCTTGTCTCACACCAACTGCCTCTTGTAGTGTTCCTGAGACTCACTCTGCATCAGCCCTTAAGATATCTCCTCTAGAACCCTGATATCTTCTCTTTGCTATGCCATCCTCTAACACCTTTACATGTAGAAGAAAACCACACCAGACTTGGTGTTTGCATCACATTCTGTCTCAGACCGAATCCATACCTCATTCTGATTCGCTTCAGTCTTTGAACATGCCTTCAAAGCCTGTAAATCTCCCGTGAGTAACAATCCTCTGTTATCCCTGAGCAGAAACTTTCCTTCGCTTCTTTGTGATGCTCCCAAAGACACAAGTAGACCTCACTTGTTCTTAACCCCAATGCAGTTTTACTCCTCTGCATTTTCATTCAATTATGAATGCCTTCAGTTGCTTAACCTTCTGAGATGACCATACTTCCTTATCCGTTGACCCTGACTTTGAAGCTATCGTTCTTGCAGGCCCTGCAACAGACCCTGCAACTAGCCTTTCTTCAACGTGTCCTCATCTCAGATACTCACACCACCATCTCCTTATCCTTGAGATGCCTGCAACTGACCACTAGATGTTCTTACCACCATCAATCACTCCACCAGACTTGAGCAGCCTCCACTTTTACCTCTGATGAAACCAACCTGTGACTGAACCTGTTGACATCTCTTTCTGACCTTGGAACTTTGTCTTCTTCAGATACCAATCACCATGACTCCTAACAAAACCAGTGACACATTCCCTATTAACTCCTTCTCGCTGTGAGCTAACCATCCTCTGAAACCGTCTTGACTTTAGTACTCCACCTGCAGTTAAACCTCTTAAATGGCTTATACTTTATTTACTTGCAGAGACTCCACCTGAAGCTTGAATCCTTCAACAAACTCCAAATATTTCTCAACTTAGCTCCACCTTGAGAGTTAAACATCACTGTCTCGTTATTCAACCATGGATCATTGCTTGATACTGTGTCTCAGCCTCATGACACACACTCATTGTCTCTGCAGCCACTGAAAAAAAAATCGCTTATACCAGAAGATCACCACAATGCTTCCATTTGCTTCTTTGTGCCACTTAACTTGAACTGGCTTTCACTGCTGCAAGCATTCCCTCTTTTGAATGTGTAACTTGTGTCAATCTTTGAGACATTTCTCATGTTGTATCTCTTTGACATCTTGACTCTTCCTTGTCACTGAACTCTGACCATTCAGAACAGAACTCCTGCTGCCATCTTCAAGTACTTCATTACACTAACGAACCGAGCTTTTGGCCGTTAGGAATGTACCATTTTAAAGCCCACTGTCAAGTAAACTAGAAAATACTTCCCTTTCCATAGGTTTCTATACCACTGATTCCACCATCAGTTGCACCAAGAGTAATCATCTTCCCAGCCAAGTTAAGACACTACTTCCCTGTGTCACAACAGCTCTGACCTGAGCTTGTCTCAGTTAATGCAATACACCACAAGAGCTTCTTGCTTCAGCTCCCACATGAGCATTTATGTTTCAGCAGATCAGACTGTCTATTTGCTTTACACACATCTATTCTGCTCCAAACTGATTCCCTCTTGACTTTGATAACACTCTTTGCCTCCTTCTCGCTACTGATCGAGACCTCCTTGAGTTTGTTCAGCTTGGTTATCCCCTCACACAGCTCCACCTCGAACTGTGCTTCTTTCTTGTTTTGACTCTGCCTTGATGTCTTTGTAATTCATATCCTCTATGAAGAACCCATGCTGACTGCCGACATCCTCTTCACATATGATAACCACACGCTGAAGCCTTCATCTGATGAGACCATGCTGAACCTTGAACTCGTTGATACTCTCTGGGCTTTCTTCTCAGAAACTCCTCTGAAAATAACACTGCTCCACAAGTTCTTCTTGCTGCCACTGAGAACTCCAATATGATCTTGCCTCAGTCTCTGTCCAGCCATCTTTTGAGAACGTTCACGTTCTTCATGTTCTTCCCACAGACATGAACTTTACCCAGATGTATTCTACCTCTGGAGCTTCCTTGTAGAACTCACTTCTGGCCTTTTACAATTTTTTTTTTTTCCTTCATTCCTGGATCATATCTTCAAAGCTCACCACGCCTCAGAACTAACCATCTGAACCTCACAGATTTCATGATCAACCTCTTGACCACATTCACCACGTTCTGTAGACTTCCCAGATTTTGAGCTTCTGATCCTTACCTCTGAGACTAATCAAACACACAAGCTTCCCTCAAATCTGAACCATAACTTGAAAGCCTTCAAAGTTATTTCCCTGCTCTCATAAACTGATTTTCTGGTCTTGATCCATACTCAAAACACCATATACTTCTCTGAACTCTGAAAACCAAAACTGATGTAAAAGCTTCCACCAACACACAGTAGTCAAACCACCTAAGGCGTCCCCTAGTTCTTCGATCTAAGTGTGTTACCTCCTGCTTATTCCCCCAGCAAACACTTGAACACCAGCAGCACGTACTCCTTTCACACCAAGAATTTAACCAAAGAAAACAACTTGAACCTAGTACAACTTTGGCTATCTCCTTCTGCAAAACCAGTATGCCTCTCTTGTGTTCCAACCAGCTTTCAATTCTTTGAGAATCACCAACCATGAGTACCAAGAACATCAACGAAATACATCACACGATGTACCTTGTGAGTGCATCTAATCTTGACAAACATCCCTGATTTGAGCCTTACTCTTGCTTGATTCTTTCTTGACAAACATAACCCTGCGTCGAAAGCTCTCAGCGTTGAGACATCCTCCTCTCGTTAGCTGCCATGATTTCACCCTCTTGAAATCATCACCAGGGATGAGTTTCTTCCCTGAGACTCTGTCTTTCTTCAAGACCGGCGATATCAACATGAACCCAGCTGATACCTTCTCCTTCCTCAGCTCGAGACGTCTCCGTAACGGTAAACCATACGCTCGTCTTCTTTGAAACTTGACGAAGAGTACGTTATCTTTGATTATCTTTCCTCTTTCCAGAACCTGCAATCTCCATCACATAACAGATTCCAGACTCCATAATTAATTGATCCAAGATCAATCACCAACTTAGCTCGTGATATCGCAAACCCGTAACGATTCATCTTTCTTCTTCCTCCGGTTCGTTTCTTGAACGAATCACTTGAAGATCCGAAGCTAATCCACGCATCGCCATAACCTTGCGCTCTGATACCACTTGTTGAGGAATTGAGCTCCGTCAATTCCACTCCGATCGATTCCGGCGAACTTCACGAATCAAGAACACACTCGATTTCACCCGGTTCGCGGTGTTAACGAACCGCTACGTCCGGTTAGGATCTTTCGATCCCCAACTTCCATAGATGAATCGGAAACCACCTCCGACGGGTTTATACACGAATATCACTCACCACCGATCACACTCTGATCGGTTTACAAGGGAAGAGAATCCTAGAGAAAAGACTACCCCAAGACCCAAGAATACAACCTCACTGTATCTCTCTCTCTTGATCTCTCTCTCACTCTCTTGAAGCTTTTTCGGGAAGAAGACGATGACTTCGTCAATCTCTCGTATCTATAGAAGCTGAAGACTTGTTTCTTTATAAGGATTAGTCATCGCACATGCCTCTCACGTGCTTTCAATAACTCTTCTTTTCTAAGACCTTCTAGCTGAGTCAAAGTGTTTCCCACGCTAATATTAACCCACGCTTCAGTCTTCAAGCTTCTTCTTCTAGTTCCATCATGTTGAATCATTATCTCACAATATGCTGTAAGTACATCATCTCCTTTTAGAACCGCAGCTAGTTGTACAAGCTCTTGCTGAAACTCACTCAATTTAGCATTCTCATTCGCCTCAGTCATTCTTATCTTAACCGGTTCGGGTAACGTCTCGGGACAATCAGTTCTAGGCTCTTTCCGGATTTGCAAAATGTTCTCAAACGTCCCTGCCCATTCATCTCTTTTTGTGAGGAAAGGCGTCGATAGATTGAATAGTTTCTTTACAGTCGCCGGAATCGAAGAATGCTCATATTCAGATGATGGGAATGGTGACCCGTTTGGTCCATGTACGACCGTTCCTTTCTCGATCCATGGAGACACAGCTATTGTTGGTACACGAATACCTAAGCGGTTGAATTCGAATAGGAATGGTTCTGGTCCGACTATACCGTCCGGGCTAGGCACATTGCGAACCGGTGTTGGAACGTGGTCGAAATATCCACCGTGCTCGTCGTAAGTGATCAAAAGTAGGGTTTCGTTCCATTGTGGGCTCGCTCTTAGTGTCTCGTACACTTCCTTTATAAACTTCTGAAAATGTGTAACGAAACATTGTTGGACATTAGAAAAAACATTGGAACATTTTATTTGCACTTCATTTATAAATTCTATAATATTAAGTTATTTTATGATAAGTAGCTTAGAGTCTATGTCATGCAAATTTATATTTTTACATTGTCAAAGAAAAAACATATACATCCAAACATAAAAATTACTAGTCTATTATTATTAACTAATTCATATACTTAGTAAAATATTTATAAATTACATAAACCATAATGTGAATATATATATAAGTATTAAATATTTTCAAAGTTATATTAGCTATGGAAAAATTCTATATAACTAATTTTTGTATATTAAATTCTATATAACTAATTTTTAAATTTGATTTTTTTATATTTTTAGTTTGAAGTAAGTATTTCTATTATATGTAACACAATTAACTAATAAAATATGAAGAATCAATTTCGAAATTTTAGAGTTATGTAAAAAAAATATAATTATGTATAGAAGATAAATTATCTTAGTTTAAAAGATTGGAATCTCATCCCGAATAAATTCACGGAAAGAAAAAGTACTCCAATAACGTACTTAAAATATAAAACCCCCTTTTTTTAAAAAAATGTACTAAATAATACTTTTTTACGTGTAATAGTTGAAAATTGACAATTGAATATCGATCTAGAATATTATTTTAATATATCTAATGGTAAAATTAATTGTAATAAACAAATTTCGAATTTTGTAATATTACATGAATTAGAAGTCTTTAAAATCTAAAATCTATTTTATTAACATAATATTTTTTTTCATTTATTATTTTGACGTTACAAAATATTGCTTTAGTTTTATTTGTATATTATTTTTTTAATAATTTAGTTTATTTTTAAGTAATTTTAAAATTATCAAGAATATAATATATTTAAATTATTTATTTAAAATATATCCAAATATGATGTCTCATTTTTATATGTGTTTGCGTTGAACATATTTAATTTGTAGTTTGTATATTTAAAAACATCTTGGTGCATGCCGTTCTATGATTTTAATAAATGTGTTTTCATTTCATTTTTATTACTACCAACATGATTTTTAGTGATCAGTGATAATGTATTTTTAATGTTATGTATTATATTTTATCGTATATTTTCTAACTCTTCATGCGTGCACTTTTTTTAAATCATTTTAATCAGATAATAGGTTTAAAGATGTAAATAAAACTGTGTATGTTGTAAATTTATACTTTTTAGTATAACTGAGCACTATCAATTATGGAAATTATTGTGACAACCCGTCCCGTGGACCACTCGCCCCGTAGACCCCAGTCTCACAGCGCTGCAGCGCATCGACCCCAATCCATCCCTTATGAGTTCTCACTAACTCCATAATTAGGTTGTTGGTGAGCCTCGAACCCAGAACCTCACCCTTTAACAACTCTCTCAACAATCTAATTATGGAGTGATAGAGAACTCATAATCGAGAGGTTGGGATCGGTGCCCTGCAGGACTGTGAACCTAAGGCCTACTGGGCGGGTTGTCACAATTATATTATGATTTTATTTTACTAAATCTTTATTTCTGTGTATACTTTTGTTTTATTTTGTATTTTTACAATTTTATTGTCTTATTCTTTAATTGCACAGAATTGCTATTTCATATACCTTAAAAATCTTCGGTTGATTTTGTTTGTTTTCTTTCTCCAATTACAATGTACGGTTAAACTGGTAAATGTATAGACATGCTATTAACTATACCATTAGTCTAATTATATGTCAATAACAAAGGCAAAATTTTCTAAATAATGGTTATATTTATCTAATTATATTTTCGCCAGTTTTGGGTCTTCAATGGACCAATCAATTAAGGTATACACGTTTTAATTAAAATTAATATGTAATGTTAATATTCATTATAAGGTGATTATTTATGCATACTGAAATTTATATCAGTAATTAACTTAGGCCTTGATTGGCAGAGCCAGGGGTGTTCAATCCGGTAAAATCGAACCAGTTAAAATCAAACCGAACCAAAATAGAAAAAATGGTTTGGATTTGGTAATACCGAATATACCGAATGGATGTCATTTTTAAGAAACCGCGGTGTATGGATATGGTTAGGTATATAAACCGAACAATTAAAATATAATAGCATAAGTTCATGTAAATTATATAATATAATTAATAATATATACGGTATATAATATACCTAATTTATTTTATTGGTATGATCTTCCTACTTAAATGTTTATTTTAGTTATTTAATATTTTATTATAAGTTCAAAATTTTTTTATCAAATTAAAAAAAAACTTATTTTTTTTACTTTTTTGTTTAATAGTATTATGGATTACTCATATTTCTTACTTTTATTTTACAAAACTATTACTCTTATTAACTAAATATGTTTACTGATTATATAAATAGTAAATTAAAAATGGATTATTTAAAAACCAAAATATCACCATGTTATAATTAAATTTAAAGCCGATATTTAATCTTATAATGTTAAAATAAAAGTATTTAATATTTTAATTTTATAAAACATTTAAAAATAATAAATATGTTTTTTAATTTAAAGTTATATTGTAAATTTTATTAAAATTTGTTGGTTTGAGTTGAAAGAATCACTAATGGATTTTTAGTGTACATAAAACTATTAAAAAAAAAATTAAGGAAAATGTAATGATTTATATTTGTTCTTTTGATTTTTATTTCACTTTGATATAGTTAAAGAAAATCTAAAATAAAAACAACTGATACATTTTCTAAGAGTTTCAAATTTTAATATTTACACTAATTATTTCACACGATATTAATTAATCCTTTTCCAAGATAAATAAATTGAAAATATAATGTAATGTAATAAAATTATAAAATATATATTTTAAAGTACTATATAAATCGTTTCAATAAAGCCATAGATAATAGCCATGTAAAAGCTATTTCCCTTTACTTGTTTAAGAGATTCTCGATCTAAGGTTGTTCTTTGTACATAGTAAATTCTATTACATAGACATAATCATTACAAGACTGATCTCCATTTGTCTTTGGTAATAAAAATTATGTTTTAAAGAAATTAAAAAGAAAATCAAATCCTTTTGTTTTGCTGAAAGGTAACAAAGTGGCTGACGGTGAAGACATTCAACCTTGCGACAATGGAGCCGGAATGGTTAAGGTATGTTTCTTGATCCCATGGAACAATGTATCATTTAGTTTCTGTCTGAGATCATGTCTCTATTATTTGACTTAGGCTGGTTTCGCTGGTGATGATGCACCACGAGCTGTGTTTCCCAGCATTGTGGGTCGTCCACGTCACACCGGAGTGATGGTTGGTATGTGAGAAAAGAATGCTTATGTTGGCGATGAAGCTCAATCCAAACGTGGTATTTTAACTCTCAATTACTCTATTGAGCACAGCATTGTCAACAACTGGGATGACATGGAGAAGATTTGGCATCATACTTTCTACAATGAGTTTCGTGTTGCACCTGAGGAGCATCCCATTCTACTCACTGAAGCACCTCTTAACCCGAAAGCTAACCGTGAGAAGATGACTCAGATCATGTTTGAGACTTTCAATGCTCCCGCTATGTATGTGGCTATTCAGGCTCCTGCTGTTAATTTGAAAACATAAAACCAGATGAGTTCAATCCACCAAGATCGTTTGACAGACTGCTCTTAAAAACCATTAGAGGTGGCATAACAATGTTTTAAACGATTTTATTATATAAAAAAACAGGTTTAGATATTGAAAAAATAATCAATAATTTTCTAAATCTTTTTATAAAACGCATAATTTCCCTATCGCCTAATTACCATATAAATATTTTTCTATAAATTATTATAAAACGCATAATTACTACCGTCTAGCTAATTCTTTAACTTTGGTTTTAGATTGGTTTTACGTATCAAATTAGATCTCTCGAGAAAGAGATAGAGAGACTGACCTTGTGATATGTAGAATACTCTTTAACTTTGGTTTTATATTTTTCAACACTCTCTGATATCATTAACAATACTCTCCTTCTGCTCCCTTTCTTTTCTTCTTTGTCATCGACAAAGCAACTGCAACTGCAATGACAACAACAACAAAAACAATACCTTTAGGGACCATTCATCTGATTTCTCTATTAACTTCCTGAAAGCAAAAAGATATAAAGAGAAGAAGACATGCACTTAGCTACATAACAAAGAGACTGAAGAGTACATGAAACACAACATCAAAGATTAGCCTTGTCGCCATTGTCGGTGAACGGACAGTTCCTCTAGATACCTGCGTTGGGTAAATAAGCAAATAAGCAGGAGTCTGTGATACTTTACTTGGCTATCCTGATGGCGTTTTTGGTTGTTGCATTTTTGGGCAGACTAATGAGGTTGGCCCTTTATACAGTTTAGACTGGCAGCTGTTGCAACTTGCAAGCCATATAACACCATCATCATTTGTACCAATGCAAATTCAAAATATGCAATATGTTTTCTTAAATTGCAAGTATAAGCTTAGTTTGCAAGTGCTCATATTTCTTTCTATATAACAAAGTTTTAGTACCTGAGACATTTCCTTCACACAGTCATGCCAAGATATCGCCAGTAAAAGTCTCCACCTTGGTCACCTCTGTTGAACTGATTAATGCACCATTGCTTTGGTTCTCTGCTAACCTAAAACATGATACGTAGTTAGCTAAAAGTTGTATCATTGAATTATGGGTATTGAAGAAAGGGTAGATAATTTACCATAGGATGCACTTGATAATTTATAAAAGGTCCTCTGCATATGACAAATCGTTGCTAGGATTAAACTTGAATGCACAATCCACACAGTCAATGATAAGGTTCATTAAAAGGGGAAATATAATTTTCTTACTCTTTAAGCTTAAAGGTCTGAAGTATAGGGAAATGTTGGCCATCAATTAGCCTGAGATGGCCGGATACATCTGCAGAACCAATAACTATCATTTCAGAGACTGAGGTGAGGTTGCTCTATCTTGGAAATGCGATACAATATCCTGATTCTATAGTTCGGATCATTAAAGATACAACTTACCGTACAGATCGCCTTCACGTCACAGTTTCCTTTGAGGGCTTAAACCTGAATCGCTTCGAATCAATGGAAAAGCAGTTCCATTCAATCTAGGACAGCACCGAGTTGTGAGCAATGCTGATAAGGGGTTGTTTTCATTGATAATGAAACCTTGTACGATAGTGCCCTGTCCATGTGTGTCAGGTAGAAGATGTCGACGAACGGAAAAGGAAAAAGCCAGATTAGAAAGAAGAGGCGTACCTGTTCATCGCCATAGCTTCAGGCTCTTCAAAGTAGGCTTTCGGGGTTGCTTGGAAGTAAGTTTAGACGAAATTACGAAACTTTTTAGCCATTTATTCATGAGGAGAAAGAAAGGGAGGTGAAAAGAATCCATAAAGAGAGAAGTAAAGAACACAAATGATTGATAGGATGGATAGCTGTAACGGAGAAGACGAAGTAGATGGGATGCGACAGAGATGATGGAAGTTGCAAAAGTGGACTTGATCTGGGCTGTAAAGAAATAGAATGAGCAAGTTCATAAGAAGCCCATCATTTTTCATTGTCGACTTAAGAAGAAATGACGTGTTAAAAAAGAGAATTTTGATTGGTTGAATTTTTGTGAGGACGTGGACACCCTCCCCATTCACCATATTCCCCTTTTAGTATAGGTTAGATGTCTTGTTTAGTATTGTTTTGTTTATGGTAGGAGTGTTAGCATCTAAGTGTCTTTGTCATGTTAACTCTAAAAAGCATCTTCTTTTATTTGATCAAAAAGAGACATTAATCTTGGTAAACTTAATGTTACATATCAAAACGAAAAGCACCAAGTTTGTAAATCAAAAGCCTTGCGTAATACAAATAAAAACCAAACTCTAATTAAAGTAGCTATTGAATCCTAACACCAAACAGCATGAACCCTCCTTTGCTCACCTCGGATTTGGTTTCTTCTTCTACCTTCGTGCCAAAGAAGTTTTCTGTCTTCATTTCTCTTTCAGAAACGTTATGAACCATCTCGTTAACTTCCTTGGGCTCCACGGAACCCTTATCTGTAAAGTAATCAACATCAATCATCAAGAATTTGTTGCTTTGACCTTCTAAAGTCTTGAAATTGCTAGGGACATCGCAAGTGTAGAAGACAATAACATCTTTCTCCTTTAGATTCTTCTCCTTGACGAAACCATTCCATCCTCTGGTGAAGACAAAGCTCTGGCTACTCTTCCAGTAACAATACCTAAACTTCCATTGCCTCATCGCCCTGTCGTAAAACACAACCTCAACATCCTCCACAGCTCCTCCTGTTTCGCCCTCGTCTCTCTCGCTTATGAAAGGCAAATGCTTCACCGCGTGCTTCTTGGGTATCACAAGCCTGTTGAGCTTCCCAACATCGCTCGGTGTCAGTTCCTTGTGGAAAAGCTCCGTGCAAGAGAAACACTTGGTTGATTCTTCTCCTCCTCCTCGGCGCTGTTTTGATCCCACGATGTTGATGTTGGCGATGGCTACCATCTGAGATCTTACTATTAGATAATCGCTGAACTTCTGTTGGTAAGAACTTTCTCTGATCATGTTCAACACAGCTTCCGTTGTGTGGCTTTTTTGAAAGTCCGGTTCGTGGACCGTGATTTCAGACCAAGGGAAGTTCCGGTGCGAGTTAGCGTCGAAGCTTCGGAGCTTGATAGATGCGCTATCGTAAGCAGCAGCGGCTTCAGCAGCGGATTTGAAAGTTCCGAGCCAAATCCGTTTGTGGTCTGCGTAAATCTGAGCGCCCCAGTGACCGTTCTGTTGCTGAACCACACCTTTGTATTTTGTTGTCGCGGTCGGGGAGACAGTAGGTTTCATGCGTTTGGCCAGGCGCAAGTCACTTGAGACGGAAGTATCTGTCGTTGTGTTGGCTTCATGGCTTGTCTCCTTGAGGCTATCCATCGGTAAAAGAAACAAAAGCAAATCTAACAAACAGAAAAGGAGACAGAGAGACAAAAGAGTATTTGAAGGAGAGATTTGAGAGGAGATTAAATCCGTGAATGTTGTATCCTTATCGATGATTCTTTAGAATGATACACTTTCCATGTTTTGTATTTGTTTCTAACTTTTCTGAGGTAAAAAATGGTAAACTTGACAGAGTTGTTTCCATGTTTGTTCTTGTTTCTAAACTTTTCTGAGGTAGAAAATGGTAAACTTGACAGAGTAATTAATTACACCAGAAGCTGTTTGTGGTAACTTTCCCTTGTTAATGAGATTCTTTTTCTGTCAGATATATTTTCTCGGTAGAAAAGTTAATTTTCCTTGAGGATTAAGACAAAGCTGGAGAAAAATATTCAAGTTTTTTTATAAGGACATATTTACTTTTTTTTCTTAATTTAGACATTAGTTGCGAAACTTATATCATCATATCATGTCATGTGGTTTCTTGTTTTTGTTTCTGGTTCTTGTTACATCTGAAAAAAAAACTACTGATCAGAGAAATTTAACAATCAACCACATTTCACAGTTTCTTTCTTTACATGCATAAAAGGATGACCATTATAACAGTTTCTTCTTTACATGCACATGGATATTCAAAAAGGATAAGTAACCTGAAATCTCTTGGACGCAGAAAATGTTATCAAATCCTCAGGTTATTCTCATCTTCAAACATAAAAATTAAGCATCTTTGTATTAATGTTGTTTGTCAGTTCGATCGGATATCTAAACGGACTTCATGTACCTGATGTATTGTCCACTGGACCGGCCAACACTTTTATGGTCCTAAAGCAACAAAAAATAAAAATTAAACTCTTAATTTTATGTTAATTTAATGTTTTAAATAATTTTTATAAATTTTGTAATGATTACATAACTATACACAAAATATTTTGGGACTTTTTTCAATCTACTTTATTAAATATTTCAAATATGTATAAATATATATATATAAATATAACCACTTAACTATTAAGATACACTAGAGCTGGATCCGCCCGGTCGGGCGGGTTTTTTTTGTTTACGTAATGTAACTAAATATTTTTTACACCATTATATAATCTATAAAAATTATGATAAAATGGTGACAAAATACATCACATAATACATATATTGCTGTTACATAATTTCACTAATAGTAAAAAAAATGATTTATATAACTGTAAATGCAAATATCACGCGAATATTTGTTTTTATTTAACCGATATCATTTTTATTTACCTGATATCGATTTCGCTAGTGGAAATGGAAATGCTAATAGCCTTTCATTGGTCGGGTTTGATAGGCGTTGAAAAGAATTATTTACAACATTTGGGTTCCTTGTAAAAAGAGAAACCATTTTTTATTTTTTAGGAATATACTTTTGTTTTCTATAAATAATATAATATTTTTTTCATGTATTATGTATTTTTTATTATGACATTAGCATAATAATTAAAATATATATTTTAGTTTATTTTTAGTTTATGTGTATGTTTTGCATAAACTAACATATATATGCGAAAATAATATTTGAGATGTTTTGATATGTTTTTGGTCATAAATGATAACTATATTTAAATTTCCAACCTGTTACATAAGTAGTCTTAAGTTTTAATTTCTCAACCTCATGTATAAATATTTGTCATGCATTTTTAGTAAAATATTTATATTATGCTTATTACAATGAGTAATTTGTTAGAATGAGTAATTGCATTTCTTGTATTTATATTATTATCAAATTAATTTTATTTTAACTTATTGACTTTAACATTTTATTATATGTAGGATTTTTATTTTATATGAACTTTTTTTTCTTTTTTTTAGAACATTGTTATCTTGTCTAAATGTTTTTCTTTACGTACAAAACTTGAAGAATATTCTTTTGAAACTTTCCCTATTACAATTTTCTCATAAGAAAAATCTTAGGTTTTTTTATTTTTTTAATACTAATACTTAAATGTACATGTTATTAGCAAATCTAACATTTCAAATCCTTACTAAAGAAAATTAATTTAAGGTAAAATTCAATTTTTTTTTTTTTTTTTTGTCATCAACTTTTACAGACTCAAACTGACTCTGTAAACCAAACTGGGTGATCTGCATCCATGTGAACGACAAAAGACGGCTGCTGTCTAACACTGCGTGCTAGTCTATCCGCCATTGTATTTTGCGTCCTTGGTATATAGATGATCTCTGATCGGGTGAACATCTCTTTCAGGGTCTTCACATCTTCCAAATAATTTGCAAATGCTGGCCACTCCTCAGGTTCCGAAACCATCTTCACCAATTGAGAGCAGTCCGTTGCAAACGTAACCTGAAACTGACGTAAATTCCTCATACATTCCATAGCCCAAAGGAGCGCTTCCATCTCCGCATGAAGAGGAGAAAGACTGGCCCTAACATTCCTCGCCCCCAACAATCCATCAAAACCTTCTAAGGTACTAAGCCAGCCTTGTCCTGAATACATATCCCCCTCTTTCCATGACCCATCTGTGAAACACCATCTTCCTGGAATTGACGGCAAAATGATATTCCCTATCTGTGGTGTTGTCCTTTGTTCGTTCACTATTTGTGCCTCAGCCCACAATGTAGATTCTGTTTCCGCTAATTTGAGTGTGTCCATGGGATCCATATCCAAATTACTGAAAACTTTATTATTCCTAGCTTTCCAGATGTACCATAGTATCCATGCAAACTGATGATCTTCCAACTGTGGAAGTACTCTCCAGAATAAATGATCCATATTTGTGAAAAGAGAACCTGTTGGAAAAATATCTGGATTTGATGGAATCTTCGAAAGAGCCCAAACCTGAAGTGCTGGAGGACATTCGAAAAACACATGGTTTATCGATTCCTCCTGGGCTCCACATCTTGCACAACAAATATCCCCTTGAATTCCCCTTGATTGTAAATTCTTCTTCACTGCTATACATCCTGTCAGCAATTGCCAAAGAAAATGTTTTAACTTTGGTGGACACCGTATTTTCCAGCAGAAGGCTTTCAGAACATCCACTGTGGGACCAATCAGTAAAGGTGGTTTCTCTCTGTCTGGATAGATCCGTTCTACCTGATATCCTGACTTGACCGTGTATTTCCCGTGTTTGGTGAAGTGCCATCCATCAGTATCTACCCTCCGAGTCCTGCTCAAAGGAATGCTTTCTATAATTTTTGCATCCTGTGGATCCACCAAAAAACGAATTGCCTGTGAGTTCCAAGTACGTGATGAGGAGTCAATGAGAGACTCCACTGTGAGGTCCGGGTATAAATTGTGTTGATTTTTGTTAGCTGGTCTCGGGCGAGTGGTTGGGAGCCATGGATCATTCCATACAGATATGGAAGAACCTGATCCCACCCTTTTGATTAGTCCTTTGCTTACCAGAGATCTAGCAGAGACGATACTCCGCCAGCCATATGACGGAGAATATGAACGAATCGGTTCCAGAGGTGACCCATTCCTGAAATACCGACCCTTAAAAACTCGAGCGAATAAAGTATTTGGCTTCTCTATTAGACGCCATAACTGTTTACCAAGCATTGCTGTGTTGAAATCTGTGATATCCTTAAATCCCAACCCTCCTTCATCCTTATCTATACATACTTTATCCCATGATTTCCAATGCATACCTCTTGTACTTCCCCCTGGACTCCACCAGAATTGTGATACAACACTCGTCAATTTTTTCACGGTTGCTTTAGGTAAACGATAGCACGACATCGTATGATTTGGTAATGCCGTAATCACTGATTTAATGATCACTTCCTTTCCTCCTTTTGTAAAGAACCTGAAAGTCCATCCATTGACCTTACTATTTAATCGATCCTGAACAAAGCTAAAAACTTGAATCTTTGAGCCCCCCAGGTTTTCTGGAAGACCAAGGTAAGATCCCATCCCTCCAAGATTCTGAATGCCCAAAATATCCCTTAATTCCTGTCTTACGGATTCTTCAATCTTATGTCCAAATTGAATTGAGGACTTTTCAAAATTTATTAGCTGTCCTGAAACTGCCTCATACTCCTTTAAAATCCTAAGAATAGTTTGACATTCTTCTTTTTGCGCTCTACAAAAAAAGAGGCTATCATCCGCAAAAAGCAAATGAGATATCGACGGACAAGCTCTAGCTACCTTCATTCCCGTTAGTTGTTGTCCTCTCTCCGCCTTTTTTATATTTGCAATTAAGGCCTCAGTGCAGAGAATAAATAAATAAGGCGATAAAGGATCTCCTTGCCGTAAGCCCCTATGTGGAACAATGAGGCCCCGCGGTTGACCATTTATAAGTACCCGATATTGAACCGATGATATACATTCCATCATCAATTTGATCCAATGGAGATCGAAACCCATTTTCTGTAGTAGGGCCTTAATAAAGTCCCATTCCACTCTATCGTACGCTTTGCTCATATCCGTCTTAATTGCCATATACTTTCCTTGACAAGCTTTATTTGTTCGCAATCCGTGAAACATTTCCTGGGCGATAAGAATATTATCAGAAATCAACCTTCCTGCCACAAATGCCGATTGAGTTTCAGATATGAGTGAGGGAAGATATATTTTCAATCGCTGGCACAAAACCTTAGAAATAATCTTATATCCCACGTTACAAAGGCTAATTGGCCGCAATTCCGTCATCCTTGTAGGTCTCTCCGTTTTTGGAATCATACAAATATTAGTGATATTTAACCTTGCGTCCATTTCTCCAGAAACCAAAAATTATTCACCATCTCTACCAAATCATTCTTAATAATATGCCAGGAGTGTTGGAAAAAAAGAGCAGTCATGCCATCCGGTCCTGGCGCCTTCTCAGGATGCATCATAAACAAAGCCTCTTTGACCTCCTCCTCCGTCGCTAGCCTCAGCAAACGTTGATTCATCTGAGGAGTGATACCCGGTGTAACCTCTGTCAGAAAACCATCAAAATCTGATGGAGAAGTGGTACTAAATAGATTTTCAAAATAGTCGATTGCCACTTTTTCCACACCATTATCCTCTGTAATCCAATTTCCCGCAGCATCATGTAGGCCAACAATTCTGTTACGAACCCTTCGTTGCTTGGTTAAAGCATGATAAAATTTCGTGTTAAGATCCCCAGAAGAATACCACATGTTCCTACTTTTCTGATGCCAATATTCTTCTTCATCCTTATATGCATCTTGTAATTTCCTAGACACCTCGAGAATATCCTCCTGCGATCTTGTATTATCTGTTTGTACCTCTTCAAGTGCTTGTTGTAGATCATTTATTTTTTCTTTTCCATAAGGTGGATTATTTTTCCACCATTTAGCAATTTCATGACGACAATTACTAATTTTAGCCACAATACTCTCAGATCTCCCTTCTTCTCTCCCGTCGCTATGATCCAGCCAGCCCATAGCAATTGAATCCATAAGTCCTGCTTGACCAATCCATCTCTTATCGAACCGAAATTGTCCTTTTCTCTTGGTAATTTTATCTTCTAAATAAGCCACCACCGGCCGATGATCGGAAGCCACCATTCTTAGATACTCTGTAAAGGAACAAGGAAATAGAGTATGCCACTCTTCATTTGCTAAGGCACGATCTAATCGACATCGAACCAACACTGCCCCTTTCCCTTTTCCTCTTCTTCCTTGCCATGACATTTTGTTTCCCCGAGCCGGAAATTCTAGTAAACCACTATTTGTTATCATATTATTAAAAGGAACAAACGAATCCGCATTCCTCAAAGATCCTCCATCTTTTTCATGGTTACCTGTAATTTCATTAAGGTCACCAATGATGAACCAGGGTTCAGATCGCGATAGTCCATATCTAGTTAGACGTTCCCACACCTGTTCCCTCATCTTTTGTACTGGGTCCCCATATACAAAAGTAAGATAAACTGTTTTTCCAAGAGCCTCCGCCTCCACATCAATCATTCGGTTACTAGAATATAATACCTTGACCTGATATTCATTATTGTAAAAAAGTGCCAATCCTCCACTTCGTCCCACGGGGTCCACTATGACCAGATTATCATAACCAATATGTGATTGAAAGTTTTGAACAAACTCTGAATCTTGTTTTGTTTCTGCTAAAAATAAAAAATCCGGTTTATGTTTGTGTCTTATCTCTTTCAAATAACTTATGGTCCACTTACTTCCCATTCCTCGACAATTCCAACTCAAAACTCTCATTAAAAACAATTTTTTTAATTTGCTCCAAAGAGCCGGATTGACGAGTGTAATGATACCCATTTCCCATAATCCACCTATTATCGTTCCTTTGGAGCCTTAACCATTTCATAAAGATCCACAATGCCACTACTCGTTTAAAACTCCCATTTTTGCCACTTTCTTTAGTCACAGAGAATGCATGAAATATCATTACGTGTAGCATAAAATAATAGCAATCCCTTTGACCCTCAACAAAGATAATAATCTGACGTTCTTTACATTTGGCTTACGTACCCACCAATCCAAGAAATCCCGTATTCCATAAAAAACCTTTAAATATACGTTTAACATAGACACAATATAACATAAATCATTTCCTATATGACTCCCATGCCTCATTATCCAAACCATACTCGAACCGACATCACCAACATCATCCTCTATTATCCAAACTGAACTAAAGAATATTAGGCACACTTTCCTTCCCCCACCACTTATCTCTTCTAAAAATCCTCTGTTTCGTGACTGATTACCTTTGTTGACAAGGAGCACCAAAAATGTAGTTCTAGATAACATGTAGAACTCATCAATATACCCTATAAACCTCCCAGCATCCGTTCTTGTCGATCTATAACCCCTCCTGAGATCTATTGACGAGCTAATAATCATCCTTATTAAGAAAATCATCATTAAAAAATATTCTAATAACATTACCAATGAATCCCAAAAACTCCAAGTATTGTGAGAACAATGAGATAAACCACCACAACAATCACCACAAGAAAAAAATATTGTAAACTCCGAACAATATAAAGGTTTAGACTCAATTACACCAGTGAAAGTACAATTTTTCCACAATTCCTTATGACAAACGTATAGGACTTTGCATGAAGAAAATGAGATGTGCAGTATTACGTGCCACACATTGTCCAAATCCACTGTTCCATTTCCCTTATACATGTATTTCCCCGCAATTGACATCATAATAATACCAAAAAACCAAAGTTTTGAAGCCTCTCATACTCCATGACCATCTCAAACTCATGTTGTTGATCAAAGCCATCAGTGTACCAATCAGTATATTCCATTAAACGCCATGTCAATCCTCTCTCGCCCCATCTCCGTAACCGTAAAGGCCTCCACCACAACTTGTCAACTCTCACCCATTCCTGCCACACACGTAAACAATACCACCATACACCTAAATACAGAGCCAAGCCTTTTCCAACAGACCACAGCACCATACCAACAGACACAATTTGCCTTATACATACCAGCCTCCGAACGTTTCCACATCTCTGTGCCCAAGTAACAGAGCCATTCTGATGATGAACAATTACTCCCAGCAAATTAAAGTACCAGAAACACCGGAAAATAATTTTATTCCAAAATTTAACAAAAATCCAAAGAACCAAAACAAGAATTAATTTCCTTATACCCATTAAGCCAAATAAAACCCCAATACTCAGAAAGCTTATTATAAAAAAAGAAAACACTCCTCCAAAAACCAATTCCTTCTTGCCTGATCTTGCTGTTCCAAATTTAAGAATCAACCACAAATCACCAATCAATCCAGTTCCAAATCCAAAATATTGAGATGAATCGCAATCTAAAACACGTTTATAGTTCGACGATTTCACCTTGATAATGATCGGGGCCCTGCACCGATCAATCCAACGTTTCCATTTCCTTATCTTCCCCAAAATCTCCTTATTGAATCTCAAATCAATCCCTGATTGATTTGAAGGAAAGCCCTTTTTCCAGTCATCCGAATCGCGCTCTTGAAACTCCTTGATGAACCAATCTCCTACGCAAATACCCGGATCCCATCTTCGAGAATACATCAAAACCCTAGATCGCCATTTTTGTCGCTAGAGAGAAAGCAAGTCAATAAAACGCACGTTTAGACTAACTTTTAGGTAAAATTCAATTAAACATATGTAATATCATACATAATTTAAAAATAATTTTCTAATAGCATTTTAGTTATATATATCTAAAAAAATATCGTCAATTAAATAGATTAGTCAAATTGGTTATTTGAAAAGTTTATTAGGTACAAATTTAAAATTATCAAGTAAAATGAATATTTTAAATATGTTCTCATTATTAAGTTTTTATTCCCAAATAAGGCATATCCCTTAAATTTTTTAAATATTGTTAATTGATTTCATTAACAATAAAATTTTGAAGTGGAAGCACTGTAGCCTATTGGTTAAGGTTTAAAGGCTTCTACACCCAGGTTTGGGGTTCGAATCCCAGACTATGCAATTTATTGCAGATTACAGGAAATCCAGGTTTCAAGTCCCGGAGAAAGCGGTTTATCAAGCAATTATGCAGACTACAGAGGAAAGGCTTGCAAGGGATCTTCAACATGGTGCAAGTAAATCTGGTCAGGCGTGGATCTTTATAGGACGGCTCAGGTGATGCAGTTAGGCGTAGGTCTTCATAAGACAGGTAGTATTGTCGGTTGTCGAATCGTCTATGTAATCTTTCCTATATCATAATTGTAAGATCGTAATAAATCAGCGTTAAAAAAAAACAATAAAATTTTGAATAAACATTATTTAGTAGAGGATAATACCCACAAATTTATGGAAAGAGGTTTTCTATTTTACATATTAAGGTTTATAGTATTAATGTGCATTAAGTGTAATATTTATCATGAATTTGTTGTGAAATAGATCTAGAAAAAAAAATAATTTAGATTTAAGTTTATTAATTACTTTAATGGAATTGTATTGTAATTATTAAAATATTTTTGTTTAAATAGAACGTAAAGACGCATGATACCGGTTGAATAATTCTTGTTTATTTATAGGATCAGGACCAAAGTTGAACCGAACATATGATATCTCACAACTCAATTATTAAAATATCTTAAAATAATCCAAATAGTATATTAACATAATTAAATTCAATTATTAAAATATATTTTATCTAAAATATTTAAATTTATCTGAATTATCAGAATTTTATCTGTAAATCTCCAAAATATAATATTAATTTGAAAATTTGATTTTTAAAATTTTAACATGAATTAACCAAAACATCTGGAATCGAATGGGATCAAAAATAACTTGAAAACAAAATAGTTCTCAACTTTGTTATCCGAACCAAAACAAAAATAGAAATAACCAAACCGAAACTGAACCAAACTTTCTAAATAATGTATGAATCCTAAACTTCTAAATCCAAAAAACCGAAGAACTAAAATAACTGAACCAGAATCGAACCGAGAACCAAATCTCCATGGCTATACACTAGTATAGTTTTATTTTAATTTTTAAATGAAACTAACTAGCTTTTTGAAAATAAAATAATAAAATTATATTAAACTTTATTAAAGAACAAAATAGTTAAGCATAAAATTATATAAAGTTAAACACGTTTTTTTTGTAAAATAAAATTTAACATATGAGAAAAG